>NC_048300.1:41219048-41341898 GCF_013100865.1 Trachemys scripta elegans
AGAGAGAGAGAGAGAGAGAGAGAGAGTCTTTTGTCTGTTGAAAAACATTTCTCTGGAACCTAACCACCTCATTTACATTAATTCTTATGGGGAAATTGGATTCGCTTAAAGTCGCATTTTTCAGGAACATAACTACCACGTTAAGTGAGGAGTTCCTGTACCACAATTACTCCCATACTACACTACTCATCACACTGCATATACAACTCTTGTTGGGATGACAAAAGAAGGGAAATGCACAATACGGAAATCATGTTTACTAGAAGTGGTATCCTCATGAATATGGTTGAAGTTCATTGGTGATGCAAGTAGGGGATGATATGAAAGATGGCACAGAGGTGTTGGTGTGTGATGGAAAGAAAGGGACACTCAAGGTTGGAGTCATTGTCAGAATAGGAGAAAAAGGGGAGAATATGAAAGGAGACAAGGGTTGGTGCTGAGTGATGTAGAGTTAGTCATCCATGCCCATCACCTCAAGGCTGTACTCCTGGAATGCCCTCTATTCATTCCGAATCGCCAACTGCTTCAGAACGCAGCTGCCTGTCTTCCAAGTGAGGTGGGACACTAGAACATGTAGAACAGCCAAATTCAACTCTTTGCCTTGGCTTCCTTTTTCGCTTCTGATTGCAATTCAAGGTATTGGCAATGATTTGTAAAGACCTGAATGGTGCGGAACCCAGCTCAGTCACTATACACCATCCCAGCAATTAACATCTGTTAGAAGGCTTCCAAATACTCCATAACAGACAAAGGGTTTTTTTTCCACTTGAGGGCATTACAGTTGGAATTTGCTCCCTTGGCAGTCCACCAAAGCTCCAGTCTAACAACACTAAGACATTCTGACGTCATTTAGCTTTTGTCTGATTTTTGATTTTATTATTCTTGAAAAAAAGAGTTGTAATTTTAATGTTACCCACTGTAGATGGGTTTAACGAATTCATTATTGTTTTAATTTAGTTACTAAGTGCTTAGCTGCTATATTGTTAGATGCTTTAAAAATTAATAAATCAGTCAGCAGACAGTGAGTGGCCTTTTCATTTTAATATTGATGAGATACATACAGGTAATTTAATTAATTGCAAGTGTCAGAGCCTATCATTAGGCATGTGGTCATATTTGGTATAATAAATATCTAACCAACATCCATGAAAACACATTAATTGCTTTTATTATGAGCACTACAATTTACCCTTGAAGAAAAAGTATGTACAACACGATGCCTGCTACGTTAGATTATCCTGAAACAAGTACAAAAGGCAACCTTTATGTCAGGTCTTTTTAATTTCATGCTCTATGGTTTAATAATTTTACATTTTTCCTTAATGTTATCTCCCCACCACGCCCATATAAGCACTTCTGGTGGGAAATAGCAAATCACACAAATTGCCTATATAATCCTGGGCACGCAGTGTTAAAAATTGGCAAGAATTGCAATTAATATGCAATATAATGATAATTTAGGCGTGGCCATAAAACTATTTCATTTTGTTTGCACTGTAGACATTGAACCCTGATATATGTAATGTGCGCCTAGAAATAAACTGGGGTCCAAGGATAAGACAGCATTCACATTTTAACTATGTAAAAGACCTTCTGGGGTCAGGGAGGGAGAGTGTTTTATGAACACAATAAAACCATCATAATTTAACCTCTCAAAACTAGAAGACAGACAAGCATAGATTCCAACTCTTTCATAATGTGAGCAGATTTCTCAAAGGCTAAATACTGCAAACAATAGACTGTCATGGGAATGCAAATGTGATCACTAAGTGATACAGATCTGCCCTTTATTAAACAGATACACTTGCGCCCTTGCAGTGTGCATTGGATTCTACACAAACGAGGTGGGTGAGATCATAGGTGCCAACTTCTCCTGGCGCCGGTGAGTGCTTGACTCCCCACCCCTGCCCTGCCCCCCATTCCAACCCCATCCCGAAATCCCCACCCAGCCCCGCCTCCTCCACTGAGCATGCTGCGTTCCCACTCCTCCCCACTCCTTCCCATAGCTTCTTATGCCGCGAAGCAGCTGTTTCATGGTGGCAAGCACTGGGAGGAGAAGCGGGGACGCGGCGCACTCAAGGGAGGAGGCAGAGGTGAGCTGGGGTGGGGAGCTTGGCTGCTGGTGGGTGCCCACCAATTTTTCCCTGTGGGTGCTCCAGCCATCCAAATAACCTGAGAGAACCTGCTTCAATGAAGAAATAAAACCCCTCCAACCACATGCCCCCAGTTCTCACCTCCCACCCCATAGGGAATATCATCAACTATAACCTATACTCGATGGGGATCTCATCCTGAAAGAAATCTTTCATGAACCCCCATGTCTGGTCTTCAAACAAACCCCCAGCCTCTCCAAGCTCATCATCAGAAACAAGCTCAACACAGACCAAGATACAACAACTCAAAGCAGCACAGACCCTGCCAGAACAACAGATGCAAAACCTGCAGACATATCTCCACTGCTGCAATGGTCAAACCCTCCACAACACATCTTTCAATATCCATGGGTCCTACACACCTCTATCATAACATGTGGCATACCTCATCCAGTGCAGTAAATGCCCCAATAACAACTACGTCTGAGAAACCAGACAATCACTATGCTCTCGAATGAGCTTACACAGGAAAATGATAAAAGACAAAAAATACCCTGTCACTTGTGGGTGAACACTTCACAGAACAATCACTCTATATTTGACCTATTAGTCCGCATCCTCAAAGGAAACCTGCACAACACTTTCAAAAGATGAGCCTGGGAGCTTACATTCATAACTCTGCTAGACACTAAAAATCATGAACTGAACAGAGAGACTGGATTTATTTCTTATTACAGCAATCTGTAACCCAATAATCCCCCTTTGTCCTATGACTGCCGAACTATTAATGGGCCACTCTACCTTGAATGGTCCCTTACAATATGTGCTCACTGATTATGCTAGAAAATCTGCCCCATCTTGTATGTAGCTGGGATGCTCGGAGTACCTTTCCCAGACCTGATGAAGAGCTCTGTGTGGCACAAAAGCCTGTCTATCTCACCTACAGAAGTTGGTCCAATAAAAGAAATTACCCCGCCCACCTTGTCTCACTGATCTTGGCTGTCAGCTACACTTACTCTTCTACATTGAGAAATCTTTTCAATCCTCTCAAGAAAGTTGACATCTACTTCCATACTTTTCTCCTCTGTAAGCAAAGCAATCCAAGCAAAGTTTTAACTTGATAGTTCCAGATACAAAAAATGTCAATGTGGTAATCTGGCAACAACAACAACAACAACAAAAAACTAACAAAAGACAGCCAAACCCCTAAAACAACATAAAACAACCATTATAACTCCACCATGGATTAATTCAGCCTATCAGGAATAGCTCTTATGAAGCAACTTCATCAACTATCAGAGGGGTAGCCATGTTAGTCTGGATCTGTAAAAGCAGCAAAGAGTCCTGTGGCACCTTATAGACTAACAGATGTATTGGAGCTTGAGCTTTCATGGGTGAATACCCACTTCGTCAGACGCATGTAGTGGAAATGTAACTCCTCAATGTAATTTTCCACTACATGCATCCGACGAAGCGGGTATTCACCCACGAAAGCTCATGCTCCAATACGTCTGTTAGTCTATAAGGTGCCACAGGATTCTTTGCAACTTCATCAACTAAATTCTTCAGTTTAGTTCTGTGAAATCCAAGTGTAATGTTGCCCCAGGGAAACTGGTGAGAGATTTTAAATAACTGAACCAGTGCCTTAAGTCAATGAGAGCTTGTTTAAGGACTGGTTCCTAAGTCAGTGCCACTGGAAACAGGCCCTCCCGTCAATCACTCTATGGGCAGGCAGAGAGTTGGTCAGCAACAGTTAAGAAGCAGACTGATAAGCTTTTCACAATTCTCAATGTAATACCTGGCAATGCAAAGGTCAGCTAATAAGCAAGGTTTGATGTTGAACCAAAAGCAAGTGACAGCTTTAAAAATCTGGCTGCATTGTGAAAAACCAGACAGGTGGCAATGACCCCAGGGGAAACACCTGCTCCTCTACTGGTACACACTTGACCGCAACACATTCTTGGCACCTGATAGATATAGACGTTAGCTCATGTTTACAATGCAGACAAATGGGGTATGATTGGCAGCAACACACACAAAACAGAAAAGCAAAATAACTTCTGATCATAATAGTTATTGATCACAACTTCTCATTAGAAGCAAATGAAAGAACTAAACACTAAAACCCAGCTAAATACTTTCAGCATGTGTGATGAGGGACGATATATTTGTCAAATATTCTACAACCACAGTAGGGATCTGGGCTTCCGCTACATTGGCTGTGCCACGTTTCATCCCTATCTTACATGGAAATAAAATCCACGTCCTCAATGTAATTTTGATATGCTACAATATATTTATAGATTGTACAGAGTAAAATAAGAATAGTCCCACTTCAATTCCTCAGGAAGTCCCACTTCAGTTCATAGGAGCTGGAAAATATTGGGGATTTGCCTTCCCATTTATAGACCTGTTGAAATTAGAGACTGGAAAGACCAGTTGGATCAGCTAGTCCATCTCCCAATCAGTGCAAGATTGTTCCTAACAGTTGTGACAAAATTCCTCCTCTATCTTGGTGGGTCCTGCGCTTATTGGTGGATTTTCTTGCCTCAGAGATTCACCATGTGGGTTGGGGAACAGCCCAGAGACCTTTCCCTCTGGAAGAACCCACAGTCCAGGTCAATTGGGAGGTTTGGGGGGAACCCAGGCCCGCCCTCTACTCCGGGTTCCAGCCCAGGGCCCTGTGGACTGCAGCTGTCTATAGTGCCTCCTGTAACAGCTGCATGACAGCTACAATTCCCTGGGCTACTTCCCCATGGCCTCCTCCAAACACCTTCCTTATTCTCACCACAGGACCTTCCTCCCGGTGTCTGATAATGCTTGTGCTCCTCAGTCCTCCAGCAGCACACCCTCTCAGCTCCTTGCAACTCTTGCTCCCAGCTCCTCACACTCGCGCCACAAACTGAAGTGAGCTCCTTTTAAAACCCAGGTGCCATGATTAGCCTGCCTTAATTGATTCTAGCAGCTTCTTCTTAATTGGCTCCAGGTGTCCTAATTAGCCTGCCTGCCTTAACTGGTTCTAGCAGGTTCCTGATTACTCTAGTGCAGCCCCTTCTCTGGTCACTCAGGGAACAGAAAACTACTCATCCAGTGACTAGTGTATTTGCCCTCTACCAGACTCCTGTACCCCACTGGTCTGGGTCTGTCACACAGGTTATTCCCCAGAGCTCTGCCCAGTATAATTTCACATGGCTCTCCACTTCTTGTGGGATGGAATTTCACAGACTAATACATTTCACCATTAGCAGCCCAGAATACTCTAGGACGTTCTTCCTGTTACTGGGCCCACTACTGAATAAATAAATAAATGAGCAAACCAAAAGGCAAAGGATTTTGCTTGCTTGAGGCCATACTGAAACATAGCAGGGCAGGGATCTTCATCCTCTGCAATTTATGAAGGGGCAGCTCTCTATTTATCTAGGTACTTATATGGCCCCCAGCTGCTGAACATCTGAGTGCCTGCCCAGGGCCAGGTACAGCTGGTTATGTGCAGGTAAGAGGTGGCAGCCAATGAGGCCAAGGTGCAGAGTTTGAGTTATCCACTCAATGCCACACCACCAACTAGTGAGCAACATGCTCATTTCCACACCTCTGCATTCCTCTGTAGAGATTTGAGGAGGTTTTCTATGGCACACAATCCAAGCATGTGTGTTTCCAGACTTATGAGTTCTCCAGAGCAATAACATTTCAGAATTTGGCCCATACCCTTTAAATGTTCCTTATTTAATTTCATCCTATTGCTCTTGCTTAACTCTCCTTGCACTATTTCAAACACCTCCCCTTTCTCTGTGTTTCTATACCATTCGCCAATCTTCTGCTAGCTTTTCATGAAACCCACTTGCTTTTCCCAGCACTAGCAAAACAGATCTGATTCCATCTCGATGCGCACATCCATCCAGAGGCAATCTCCTCATCATATGAGAGCTCTGTTGCCCATGACGCAAGGTGCAGTGAAAATGTTTGGAGAACATAGCTGGAAAAGGTATTTGATTACTTTTTTTTTAAAAAAAAATCACATTATTACATAAGGAAAGAATAGAAAAAATAATAATACTCCTTTGATTTAAAAACAACAAGGTGCCTGCTTTGACACACCCACTCATCACTCAGCCACTGCATCCTTCTAATTGGAATCAGGGAAAGAATGCCTGCGAAGGTCAGCAATGCAAAGTAATTAACAAGCCAGATTAAAACAAATCCCTCTGCTTTCTCTACCCCGTTCAATGATCTTGGACACTATTGCTAAGTGACATTATGCCTACACTTTAACTAGACATACTTTGTTTTTTGTTTACAGTGAGTAAAATAATAAAAGCATAAAACTGGAGACAAGAGTAGGTTACAAGAGTAATTTTCTTCCTTCCAGCTGGTGTACAGATTACCTTTGGCCTCTTACTTGCTTAATCATTTGAATTTAATTGCTGTCTATTGAGCTGAAAGCTGGTGCATTTTCACAGCACTTCTGAAATGTGTGTCCAGAATCTGGTTAAAAAAATAAATGCATAAATAAATAGATAAAAACCAAATTGGGATCTGACTTTGTACTCACATCTGTTTTAAAAATATGAAATATGTGGTGTGTGAAAAATAAAATATGCTTCAAGTGCTTTAGCTGGGAGACAGCTTGCCTAGTCTAGGGTGCTGTGTACACTATAGCAGGGGATCAATATTAATGTAAGATGGGGAACTGAGGATGATGCCCAGAGAGGCTAAGTGACTTGCCAAAGGTTACACAGGATACCTGCAGCAGAGCAGAGATTTAAACCCAGGTGTCCTGAATCCCAGGCTAGCGCCTAAACCACCTGTTCATTCTTCTTCTTCAAACTCTCTTGCTCATTCCCTGGATTCTTCTTGCTTCTCTTTTCTGTCCCCTCAACCTCTCCCCCTCCTTCACCAATAACACAACTTCTCTGGCCATCTATTCACCACTGGATTTGTGCATATGAACAAAGGGCAGTACACCGCGCATAGGGACAAATTTCAAAAATATGGTGGGCACATAAGTTGAGTCAAAACAACATGCAGACACAGGCACAAACATGTTCTGAGCACATGCGCACGCACACCTCTCCAGCTGCTAGTGCACAAATTTACCATAGCTCCCTACTTGTGAAAACGTCCTACTTGTTAGGTGTTACCTTGGTTTTAAACCCCTCACTCTAAGCAATTTATCTTGTTCCATATTATCTTGTTCCATAATACCAATTTATCACTTGTCAGAAATCTGAAAACCTTGGTTAGATCATTTTAAACTCTTCCCTCCTCTAGAGAGAATCTCTAGCTTTACTTTGCATACATATGCTAAAAACCAAGCACCATCCCAGGCTGTGCCATCTCCAGAGTGATAATATCCTTCTCGATTCCAGATGCCTAGTAAAAGCTGCAGCTTCTTTTGATTTGTTCTCTGATTGTTGATTTCTCCCCCCGAAGACTCCAACTTGCCATTTTTATTGCAGCCATGCACTGGATTGAAAGACTTGAGGATTTTTTTTTTTCCAAAGAAATCTTCTCTCATAAATCCATCCCTCCAGCTACTTAAACATTTTGTCGCTCTTCTGAGCTTCCTTCAATTTATCTACCAATATCTTTAGTAATTCGGTGTCCAGAACTAAATGTAATGTTCCAGCTGCATTCAAACAAGTGTTATACAAGAGAGACAGTTATCTCCCTAAAAAAAGAACAGGAGTACTTGTGGCACCTTAGAGACTAACAAATTTATTAGAGCATAAGCTTTCGTGGACTACAGCCCACTATGTTACCTCTGCACATTCAACCCCAAATAATTTCTGGTTGCAAATACTCCTCGCTTATCGAAATTTCTCACATACACACACCAAAGAGAGTGGATACAAATTCATATTTGTTTCAGATGAATTATACTTTTGGCTGTATTCTCTGTGTAGCTGGATGTTCCTTGATACTTATGTTGCACTAACTGCTCTACAATAGCTTACAGTTTACCAGGCAGCCTTTTTTCAAATCATGGTGGTGTATTTGCCATATGCAGTCCTTAAAAATCTGACTTATCAAAGAGACTCCTAAAAGCAGAAAAAAAGATTTCCATTTGGTTTCTTTTAGGTTTTGTGCCTACATATTATGTAGACCAGGTAGACTGAACATAATTATAATGCACAATCTTTTCACAATCATTTCTCCCCTACACCATAAATCGAAATGTGATCCTTGCCCCTATCAGTTTTCTACATTTTTCTTCTCTGTAAAGAAAGTTAACTAACTGCTTAGCCAGTTTCATTTCCATTTCCTCTAAGTCCCTTCCATCATTTTTAGTGCCTCAGTTTTTCCTCCTACCCGGTGTTTACTGCAAACAGGATCCACACAGATCAAGTCTAATACTACTGTGGTCACTAAATGAAAAGTGCTCCCTAACTTCAGTCTTGTTTATTGCAACAACAATCATAATTAATCCTCCTATTCATCACTCCCCTGTAAGGCAGGTGATAGTATTATTCCCATTTTACAAGTGGGTAAACTGACCAACATTTTCAAAGGTGACCTCTGATTTGGGACATTGTTTTTTAAAGGTGTCTAGCTTGAGACACGTATGGCTTCATCTACAGAAGTGCGGAGCACTCCCAGTTGAAGCTGGGTGAAATTTTTCAGCCAAAACTTTTTTATAAGAAAAATGCAGATCTGGGTCTATCAAAACATGTCATGAATTTCGGTCAATTTCAGTCAATTGTTTCAGTAAAACAAAAATTAACAAAAAATTCCAAATAAGTAAAAACATTTAATATCAACATTGTTAAAACAAAACATTTCAATTTGAGGGATTGAAAGGACATTTTGTCTAGAATTTTCCTTCAATTTTATTTTAAAACCTGCTTAAATTCACCCAAGTCCAAAACATTTTTGTTTAACCCAAACATTTTTTTAAATTTCAATTCATCAAAAATTTGAAAACAAAATTGTTTTCAGGTTAACCTGAAACTTTATTATTATTATTATTATTATTATTTTTTGAAACTGCCAGTAAACCAAAAATTCCTTCATTTCCACAGGTCTGTTCTTAGCTCCTCTGAAAATTAGGCCCAAAGTGTGTTAAGTAGGAAACCCACAAACTGAGACACCCAGAATCAGAGGTATCTTTAAAATGTTGGCATGAATTATTTCCCTGAAGTCGTTAAGACCATGTGTCAGTAACATTGGGTGGGCTGATTGTACTACACTAATTTCATAGACATGTCCAGAAGACCCTCATAG
Source organism: Trachemys scripta elegans (assembly GCF_013100865.1). Lineage (NCBI taxonomy): Eukaryota > Metazoa > Chordata > Testudines > Emydidae > Trachemys > Trachemys scripta. The sequence continues at coordinate 41,228,363 of NC_048300.1, forward strand.
ATTTTCAACTAACTGTGTGTGGAAATAACGAAGCACCATTTTTAGAAAGTTCTTCACAAATTTGGCCTTAGAATCAATGACTCTCTGAGACAAACTAATGAAATAGGCAGAAGTCAAATATCTTTTAGTGAACAATGGCATATCTGATTTGGTTTCTAAGGAAAATACACCAATAAGCATCATTTGTCGCACCAAACAAATGCATTTTGGGATTACAAATATCTTTCTGTGGTTTGCAGAGCTCAAAATAAATTGATAATGTCAGGAAAAGAGCTAAGTCACATGATATTTTGTCAGCCATTTCACTTCTCTGCAAACTGTTTTGCAAAGCCCCTGATTGGCCAGAATTATTCTTTTGGTGTTCCATGGCTGCCTTCCACATTTTGAAAACACTGTTATTTGTACTCAAAGGGGAACCAGTCCATAAAACTCCCACAGAGGTATTCAGCAGAAACACCTGCTGATAGCTTGAGTGGCATACTTGCACTGAGCAGGACCTTGAAATATTTTCAGATATAGCAGAATAAAAACAAGGAAGTGTTCAAGTAACACCATAAATGATTGTGAATATTAACTCTTGGAACTGATAGAAGGTTAAAGGGATATACTCCACTTTAAGAACGCATGCTGGTAAACAAATTTCTTTATCTCTGTCACTAATAAATACCTAAATTATTAAATGTGAAAGAATGTTTACATTTCTTTGGCCTCCAATTTCTCTCAGTCTGGGTAGTGAAAAATCAGTGAAATTTTCACTTTTTTGTCCATTTCACTTTCAAGTGCTTAGTGCTGTGATGTTTGTCTTTCAAACGCTGCAGGGGAATGTCTATTTAAAAACAACTGCTTTCACTTTTCTTTGGATTTTTTAGCCTTTAATTCCTGAAAGCATTTAAGCATGTGCTTATTTCCATCCCTTTTTTGCACTGAAGTATGAGCTTACCATTAAGCGCATTCTGAAGCCTCATTTATGGCAATGGGAAACATTTTCAAATCAATAGACTAGGATGCCAGTACAGTTAACATTTACTGCCTCCTGAAAAGGGATGCTTTACTGAATTGGGGCATTAATGTACAGAAACTTTGCTATTGGTCTAAGGTTTGTATAAAAGCTTTTTTTTTTTTAAGTGTAGACCAGGCCATTGAGATGGTTTTCAAAACGTGGTCCAACGGGTGAAATGTCAAAATACAACACGGAAGTTTGCAGCAATTTAAATAGAAAACTCCTGATTCGTTCAGGCACATTGAGTAACTGCATGCCCACAGTTCTGGTAACGAGGTGCACGGTTACAGCCAAACTGTGCAAATCTGTGAGAGTGAAAGGGAGTACAGTACATTATTGTGGTTGCACCTGTTCCCAGGTTTGAAATTTTTCTTCAAATTGTGAGTCAAGTTTTAATGAGGTTTTGTGTGTCTAATTATTTTGGTGCAATAGTTAGAACATACGAATGACCATTATGGGTCAGACCTTTTCCGATTCCAATATATCTTTTTTGAGATGGGGTGACCACATCTGCACACAGATTTCAAGATGTGGGCATACCATGGATTTATATAGAGGCAGTATGATATTTTCTATCACTTCCTTAATGATTCCCAAAATTCTGTTAGCTCTTTTTGACTGCCAGTGCATGCACATTGAGTGGATTTTTTCAGAGAACTATCCACAATGACTCAAAGATCTCTTTCTTGAGTGGTAACAGCTAATTTAGACCCCAACATTTTATATGTATAGTTGAGATTAAGTTTTCCAAGGTGCATTACTCTGCATTTATCAACACTGAATTTCATCTGCCATTTTGTTGCCCAGTCACCCAGTTTTCTGAGATCCTTTTGTAGCTCTTCGCAGTCTGCTTGGGACTTAACTATGTTGATAGTTTTGTATCATCTGCAAATTTTGCCACCTCATTGTTTACCCCTTTTTCCAGATAATTTATGAATATGTTGAACAGCACTGGTCTCAGTGCAGACTCTTGGGGGACACCACCATTTACCTCTCTCCATTCTGAAAACTGCCCATTTATTCCTACCCTTTGTTTCCTATCTTTTAACCAGTTAACGATCTGGGACAGGACCTTCCCACTTATCCCATGACAGCTTACTTTGCTTTAGAGCCTTTGGTGAGGGACCTTGTCAAAGGCTTTCTGAAAATCTAAGTATACTATATCCATTGGATCCCCCTTGTCCACATGCTTGTTGACCCCCTCAAAGAATTCTAATAGATTGGGGAGGCATGATTTCCCTTCACAAAAGCCATGTTGACTCTTCCCCAACAAATTATGTTAATCTATGTGTCTAACAATTCTGTTCTTTATTATAGTTTCAACCAGTTTACTCGGTACTGAAGTCAGGCTTACTGGCCTGTAATTGCCGGGACCACCTCTGGAGCCCTTTTTAAAAATTGGTGTCACATTAGCTATCCTCCAGTCATTTGGTACAGACTCTGATTTAAATGATAGGTTACAGACTACAGTTGGTAGTTCTGCAATTTCACTTTTGTGTTCCTTCAGAACTGTTGGGTGAATACCATCTGGTCTTGGTGACTTATTACTGTTTAGTTTATCAATTTGTTCCAAAAACCCCTCAAATGGCACCTCAATCTAGGACAGTTCCTCAGATTTGTCACCTAAACAGAATGGCCCAGGTTTGAGAATCTCCCTCACATCCTCAGCCGTGAAGACCGATGCCAAGAATTCATTTAGTTTCTCCGCAATGGCCTTATCGTCCTTGAGTGCGCCTTTAGCATCTCGATCGTCCAGTGGCCCCACTGGTTGTTTAACAGGCTTTCTGCTTCTGATGTACTTACAAAAAAAAATTCTATTACTTTTTGAGTCTTTGGCTAGCTGTTCTTCAAATTTTTTTGGCGTTCCTAATTATATTTTTACACGTCACTTGCCAGAGTTTATGCTCCCTTCTATTTTCCTCACTAGGATTTAACTTCCACTTTTTAAAGGATGCCTTTTTGCCTCTCACTGCTTCTTTTACTTCGTTGTTCAGCCACTTTTTTGGTGCTCCATGTTTTTTAATTTGGGGTATACATTTAAGTTGAGCCTCTATTACAGTGTCTTTAAAAAGTTTCCATGCAGCTTGCAGGGATTTCATCTTTGGCACTGTACCCTTTAATTTCTGTTTAACTTCCTCATTTCTGTGTAGTTCCCTTTTCTGAAATTAAATGTTACCGTGGTGGGCTGCTGTGGTGTTTTCCCCACCACAGAGATGTTACATTTAATTATATTATGGTCACTATTACTAAGCGGTCCAGCCACATTCACTTCTTGAACCAGATCCTGTGCTCCACTAAGGACTAAATCAAGAATTGCCCCTCCTCTTGTGGGTTTCCAGTACTAGCTGCTCTAAGAAGCAGTCATTTACGGTGTCAAAAAACTTTATCTTTGCATCCCATCCGGGGGTAACATGTACACCGTCAACATGGGGATAGTTGAAATCCCCCATTGAGTTTATTTTTATAGCCTCTCTAATCTCCCTAAGCATTTCACAGTCACTACCACCATTCTGGTCAGGTGGTCAGTAATTTATCCCTATTGCTATATTACTATTATTTGAGCATGGAATTACTATCCATAGAGATTCTGTGGTACAGTTTGGTTCATTTAAGATTTTTACTTCATTTGATTATATGCTTTCTTTCATATATAGAGCCATTCTGTGATGCCTATTATATCAATATCCTCATTTATTACAAGGCACTCCATTTCCATATTTAGACTTCTAGCATTTGTCTACAAGCACTTAAATTGTCACTGTCTGCCATTACATGATATAGTTGAATGGGACTCTCTTTCATTTGACTGTTTCTCATCAGATCCTACCCGTATTTTATCATCTTCCATCCTCTCCTCTTTATAGGATATAGAGAATCTCCATTAATAGATCCTCCCCAAGGGATGTCTCTGTCCAAACCTCGTGCTCCTCCGTAGCAGTCAGCTTTCCCCCAGCCCTGAATTTAAAAACTGCTCTATGACCTTTTTAATGTTAAGTGCCAGCAGTCTGGTTCAATTTTGGTTTAGGTGGAGTCCATCCTTCCTGTATAGGCTCCCCCTATCCCAAAAGTTTCCCCAGTTCCTAATAAATCTAAACCCCTCCTCCCTACACCATCGTCTCATCCACGCATTGAGAACCTGCAGTTCTGCCTGTCTAGCTGGCCCTGCATGTGGAACTGGAAGCATTTCAGAGAATGCCACCATGAAGGAAGGTTGTACACAATTTACTTCACGTAACTGTCTAAATATTGCACTCACAAATCAGCTACACAGACCTTTGATCCACTTTGGATTTAGAGAATAAAGGAGTTCACATAGTTCATTTAAGAATGTTAGGAGAAGAAAAAACACAAAAATGGGAACTAGTGCATGAAATACTGTTCCTCTGCACAGCATAGATTAGGACTTTTGAATAGTTTTGGAGAGGGGAAAAAAGCAGCCAAAACCAGGGAATTTAGGGTTAATAGATACACTTTATCTTGGCCCGTGGCACAGCATTTAGCACATCTTGTTGCAGAAGCTTGCAATTCAAATGTGATGATGCATATTAATGGACAATATTATTCTGAAAAAGCAAGAAACAGCAGGTCTCTCTGAGTTCTTGGGGCTGTAAACTGCTTACTGGGAAGCCTCATAGCAGGAGTCACAGAACATTCTGTGGATCTTTTTAAGAAGTTGTGAAGTCTCCTATTCATTCTTAATGGGACACTTGCAAGTACTTGAGAAGGCCCCAAAAGTCCTGCAAATTTGCTCATAGTCCCAGACTTTCCCCATGAGTGTCTTTCTTTGCTCCATTGTACTGCAACTACTGTACTGTCTATAGTTAATCACAGCAAGATTTCAGAGGAAAGCAACATGTGTGCAAAGTTTATGAGTCATCACAGTTTGTGCTACAATGAAGCAGCACAATAATATGATAGAAGAATGGTGTGTGACCCCATAAGTGAAAATTCAACTAGATGTCTATATGGTAGTGTGACAGTGAAATGCAGTGGAAGAAAATAAGACTACTCCAGCTGATGTACAGAGAAATTGAGGAACAGTTACAAGGAGAAGGATATTTGTATCCTTAGTCTCTAGGATGAGGTGGCTCAGGGGATATGTATCTCCCCAATAACTAACAACTTCTGCTCACAAGTGTTCTCTGGGCACACCTACAACCCTCCCAGTGTGAAGACAATGCCATAAAGGGGAGCAAGTAGATAAGGGGAACCTGCCAATGTCATTATTCCTAAGAATGAATGGGAGACCCACAAAACCTCATGAAGATCCCCAGGCGTTCCTCTAGGTAATTTAAATATTTGGGCTTACAGTCCAATGACAAGGATTCAAAAGAAGGAGTACATGCTGCTGGAAAGGCGTGGCAACATAATGGGCACGGGAGGCTTCAGAGCTATATGTCAAAGGATGAAGCCAAATTGCCATGACTTTGCAAGGAAAGAATGGAATAGAGCTACAGTCCTCCACTCTTAGACACTCCACACTGAGATAACTGATGGCAACGTAAATCATAAATCCAAAGCTGAAAGAGTGACTGCAAAAAGAAGTAAAGGCCAATTATCTCAGTACAGAGCTCTCTAGCAAAGAAGATTATTATGATTAGAGCAGGACATTATGAGATTTTTCTGTAATTTGAGATTTTAAGTGACTGCTTTTAGTGGTATGTCACTATGGGAATAATACCATGTTAAAAAAATAGCAGCGGAACACTAGCTTAATCTGCATGTTTCTAGTCTAGTCAGCGTTAGAGCTTGCTGGAAGCGCCACTTGACTGGCAGGTTCTCACCAGGATTTTGCTCATAATGTGCGAATCCTAAGAAGTTCTGGAAAGAAAGGATGGTCTTGTCGTCGAGGAACTGGACTAGGAATCAAGATCGCTGGGTTCTGTTATTGGCTCTGACACAGACTCTCTGCCTGACCTTGAGCTACTCACTAAAGGCCAGATTTACAAAGATGCAGATGGAGCCTTTGTAAATCCCACTAGGCACCAAAAGAGATTAGTCACCTAGCTCCCACCGACTTCCATCAAGAGTCAAGCACGTAACCTGGTTAGGTGCTTTTGTAAATCCAATAGGGGCCTACCTACATCTGTAGATGCCTAAATACCTTTGTACACCTGGCCCTTAGTCTCTGTGCCTCAGTTACCCACCTTTAAAATGGGATAATATTTCCTCTCCCCCAATCTTTGTCCTTATTTTGTAAGCTCTGAGACAGATCCTGTCTGTTTCTAACCCTGGACGGCGAACAACAAAATGCAGCCCCCAAATCTCAGCTGGGCTTCTTAGTGTTACCGAAATACAAATAATAAATCATCACCATCACCCCTGCCCTCAACTCCCATTGAAACCACTGGGAATAAAGAGTGTTCAGCATCTCAGAGATAGACAGCATCTCACAGGATCAGATCCTTAAAGTGGATTCTAAAGCTGGACAAAGAGGTGTATGGACAGAAAAGTAGCTATGGAAAATTGACACCATCTCCCTTTACATCTTTCCACTTGGCTCTTTGATTCACATCTGCTCATTTTAGTGAATAAAATATGTTTATTCTGTTGGCACTGTAGAGCCAATGCAGCTGTGTGAGTGACTGGTAATCCAAGTAACGCCTTCTACCAACTCTAGTTGACTAGGAGTCTCTGTCCCATCCTGACACATGATGATCTGGCCTCTCTCTTTAGCTGCACTACTGCAATGCAATATACCTTGTCATGAAGCCTTCACTGCTCAGGAAACTCCATCTGGGACTGAACACTACTGTACATCCCCTCAGCAACACAGGCTACCACGAGCACATCGGACCTGTCCTCCACACTCTACACGGACTTCCCACAGAATATCAAATTAGGTTCAATGTCTCAGGCCTTATCATCAAGGAGCTCAATGGACAGGGCAGAGGATATTTAAAAGATCAACTAAGATCTTTTAAGACTGTAGTCGACAACTTCTCTTCTCTGGCACAGTGGCACTTCAATAAGGATAAAGCTCATCTGTGCAGGAGGCAAGGCTTTCTCGGGGTCCCGTCTGAGACTGGAATGAACTCCCACAGAAACAAAGGGCTAACACAAATCTCACCACCAACTGCTCCATATATAAGGTGCATTTTTGACCTTATTCTCCAATATAAAAACATATAGCTCTGTGTATATTATAAAAAAAATCCAAAACACTCCCCTGCACACACTTCTCCCCCTGGGGAGAGGATGAGAGAACACACACAACAGATGTTAGTTATGTTGCTTCATGTAGTACTGGAAGGCATTTGGGTCATGAGTGTAGTATAAGAACCTATTCAGAATAGAATAGAATTCTGGATTCTGTTAAGCCTCTTGCATCATCAACAAATTTGTCAGCTAAAATCTAATAGCAGAAACTTTATTAGTGGTAATGGAAGAGGTAGAGAGAATCTAACTCGACTTTCAATCCCAGGTGGAGTCTGCAGGGCTGACAGATATGAAAAACCCTCTTTTTCTTGGTAAAGGGAGCATATTTGAAATGAAGGTATTGAAAGATAATATACGAAGACACCGACTGTGTTTTTTTTTTTTTTTTTTGGAGTAGAATCATTTTCAAGAAATAATACACAAGAGGCAATGTACTTGTGGAAGGTTATAGTATTCCTTGAGTGCAGCAAAACTAGCCCCCTGAAAAAACAGCACTTTGTGAATTTTGCTTCACTTATGAAATCTGATTTATTCTTCCAGGGGTTGGGGAAATGGGCTGACATGCCTGGGCACTGCTAAGATCCCTATCACATAGTTAATAATATACAGAAAAGCTCATTTCTGGCCATAGTTCTAAAGCCATTTCACAAAAACTGCTTACTGATAAGATCTCATGGAAAGAACTGAATAAATGTCTCAATCTACCCTTGAAAGGTAGGATGTCTAATAGGGAGCAATAAGAGTGATAATGTGACCCCATGATTAAAGTTACAATTGCAGATCATGAAAGATGAGCTATTTTAGTGGGAAAAGGCAAGTCAGAGAAGACTTCAAAGTGATTTCCTGGAATTTTCTAACATTTTATTAATAACACTGATATAGAAGAAACTTACACAAGAGATTAAACGAAGGGGATAAAGATTAAAGAACTATTGGGAGGAGGGTAGAAAAGAGAGAAATTAAGAAAAGAAAAAAAGACATAGTTGGATGTAATGAATTAAAAACGAAGTATCAGGATTGCTGCAGAAGATGAGACATGTCAGTCCGTCCCAAAAACTGCTAGAAATTTCTACATCCAGAGCATAGAGGACTGTGAGGGGAATACAAGTATTGGAAGGAAATGGGAAAAAAGAATAGAGGAATAATTGGAGGCATTTTCCTGTTCCACTCTGCTTTGCCAGTAGGTGTCACAGCAGCCAATGTTATTGTTGTACATATAGTCTTGGGTTTCATGATTAGTTATCTACTTTAGAGAAAACCACTAGTGCATGTGTAATAGTTAAAATAAATCAGGGTTAATACAAAGTCTATAGTCTTTTGTGTGGCTTTGTGTAAAGTATTTTAAGGATCCTTAAAGGGCTTGGAAAACATGCAAAGCAAACAGATTGCCAGTGAATGTTAGCAAACACGGCCACTCTTATACCTACACTTGGGGTTTTTGTCAGGCATTAAATAATGTATGCTGGCAACGGGTAAAAAGAAAAAACGCTTATTACCTACTCCCCTGATTGTATTAGTGGAAGCTTAATTGGCATCAAGGAGTCTGGTATGTTCCTGAATGTGTCTGACACCATGAACTACAGTTACTAAATGCAACGTTGTCTGCAATGCTAACAGAAAATGCACACAGCATGGTGCCTGGAAAATAAACAATTTAAGTGCAATTTATGACAGAATATTTTCAATTTCTTTAAGGCTACTCTACAGCATTAACACATTTGAAAGAGCTTCTTGATTTACCTTCCCCCTATCTTCCTTTTCACAACAGCCTCCTACATTCCAGTAGCTAAAACTTTGAGCCATATGCTTCCCTACCCTTAATCAGCACTAAAGGGAGCAGTCAGGGTACAATCATGTTTAGAAGTGGCAGAGAAGAAGCCAGGTGCATGGTGGTCTCCCCTGTCATGTAGCTTCCTCTATGCTAAAGCTCAGCTCTGCAGAGATATGGAAATCATAGCTAGAAAGAGGGTGGAGTGACCTTATGTAGCATTTTCCTCTGGAATATATTGTAATTTATTATGCAATTTCCAGTGTATGTTTCTGTGCACTCAGCAGCACTAGCCCCCCCCTCCACCCCCCACCCACCACGCATTTACAAACCACTGTGGGGTTTGAGTGCTTGGTGGGAAGGGAAGTCAGCCAGTGGCAACATAGCAACTGTGTTACCAATGCTGGTGCCCCCGACTCTGTCCAAAGACAGTCTGAAGGCAAAGGGGTACACCTGTAGGCTCCAAGATTGTGGGGACCTCTTCTATTTTGTGGATCCCCATACTACCCAAGAAATTCTGGCCAGGCACTCCCTCCTGTTCCACACATCGATGCCCATTCTGAGGAAATGATAAAGCAAACGAGTGGCTCCTCAAAAGCCACATAATGGTAGGGCTCAGTGCTTGTCTTTTGAACATTTCCCTCCAACCTAGTGTTAAGGGCAGTGCATCTGACCATAGGCCAAACCGACCTACAGCTTTCCTGGCACATCTGCCATTGACTTATAGGCAAACACTTTGACAACTCCCTCTGCAATCTTCATAACCTGCTATTTTCTGTAATTTACCCCTTCTGAGCAGTCAAGAAGGGCTTGGACGTTTGCAGAACGTTATTCCACTTTGGGGAGAGGAGCAATTGCATGTAAAAACTAAAGCTATTCCTTCCTAATCTATTTTTATTTACAGTATGGTCACAGTCCTGATTTACTGTTCTAAACAATGATGAACAAACACCACCACCACTTAGACACAATTAGAACTCCAGCAAACCCAGTACTCTAAGCCTCCAGCCAATTTCTTTCACACAAACTGCCCAATGACAAGACTCGGGCTGTCACTCAGAATGTCAGGTACTCAGCTATCTGGGGGTTGCCTGGCTTACCCAAAAAGGATATATTTTATCTTAATTTGAAAGGAACTTCTGCTTGTGAATCAATAAGATGGAAAACTACACACTGTCAATTTAAGCACTGAGTTGTTAAGACCAAAGCACGCAGGGGTGGGAGCAGCTGAAATGCCACTTAGTTGAAAGCATTTATTATTTTTGGGACTTTAGCCATTTTGTTACACTACAGTGATAGCCCTTAGAAACTGGCCAATTATATAGTTAAGATAAGGTTACCTCGGTAACTGCAGCGTTCTCTTGTATCCACCTTGCACTTATTACTAGAAATACCTTGAATACTACAAACAGTGATGTTTGCCAACTACAGATATATATTTGGTTGGCTAAGGCAAGTAACTAACTTATTTTTTTAAAGGTCACCATTGCAGTTAGTATACTTGTATTATTTAAATCTGTAAAACATTTTGATACAATTTCCTTGCAAGATGTTATACAAAAAGTGTATTATAGCATTGTTTAGGGATCTAAATGATCTTTCACTATGACATCTCTGACATCAATGAATTTTGAGTGTGCTAACCATCTCTGGAGGTGATGCCACTGTGACACTGTATAAAAAGGGAATTGACCAGCTGTACTATTGTTGTTACCAGTGTTACACAATTGCCATAAATCTTGTACAAAGCATGCCTGTAAGGTATCACTGGAAAAGTTATAATCTGCTAAGTGTTATTATCCTGTTGAAATGTCTGTAACACCATACTGTATAAAGTTATGAAAATTTCCTGTATGCTTGTTACTAAAGTAGACAGCAACAAGGCAGATTGACATCAAGACTAGCCAGCCATGTGTTCATGGGCCATTAAGGAGGATCAGCTCTTCCACTGGGCCCTTCCGGAGGATGCCTCAGAGAGCACACGGACAATGGATGCCCATGACTCAGCAGGGCAGGTAGAACATGTGATCCCTGACTCCATGTTTGAGCCAGTATTTTTCCATGCAGATGGACTGAGGAGACCAGGGAGACCATGACATCACCTCCTTGCCTCTTTCTTGCTCCACATCTCTGGACTGTGATTTCTAACAAAAGAAAGATTTGAATAACACACTGAGGACTCCAATCTTTTGGATGTAAACAGAGAGACTTATTACAAACTGGCAGATTTAACATCAGTGCTATTATCCTGATCTACAGATGCTGAAATCAACTGTAATGTATATGATTCACTTTAACCATTTAATAACTCTCTTCTTTTCTTTTTTTATTAATAGATCTTTAGTTAGTTTACTACGGATGGGCTCAGTGTGGTATTTGGTGGGATCCTGAAGTACTGTACCTATTGACCTGGGGTGAGTGTCTGGTTCTTTGGAACTGGAAGAACCTAATATACACCTCTACCCTGATATAACGCGACCTGATATAACACGAATTTGCATATAACGCAGTAAAGCAGTGCTTTGGGGGGGTGGGGCTGCGTATTCCGGTGGATCAAAGCAAGTTCGATATAACGCGGTTTCACCTATAACCTGGTAAGATTTTTTGGCTCCCAAGGACAGCGTTATATCAGGGTAGAGGTGTATGTGATTTCCGGTTTTAATAACTTTTTATCATAGAAGTCTGGTTTGTCTGGGTGGTGCATGAGGGGCTAGAGGGCCTGAAGGGGACTGTCTGGGGCTTCATAATAACTAGTATAGTATTTTGGAAGCACACATTTGTTATTGGCTTCGTGAAATCTTATGATAGATTATACCACCAATCTGCGAGATATGCCCTGTATTCTGGCAGTCTGACCTGAAATTGGTGCTCTCAGCTGTGTCCCATACCAGTCAGAGTGACAGCCACTTCTACTTAGGTGCCAATGTGTGGATTTAGGATGAACTTCAGGTACCCGGATTATGAATTTTTGCCAATGCAATTTTTTTGAATGTAACAAAATAAATTAAACAATTTTGGAGAAAATGGGTTATTACTAGCACTTTGAGAGACTGAAAATAAATATCAGTCAGGCAAGAGATTCCTCTTTTATTCTCTCCAAGTTAGATAGCATAAGAGGTCGGGTGAAAGGCTCTCATGGTTCCTTTAAAGTATTTAGGATAGTTCTCCACCTAGCTGAAGCTCCTATTCTGATGGTTCCATGAAAACCTGCTGACTGCTGGCTTTGGAATATGAGAAAACTTTGCTAACGACTAGAAACCACATGCGGTAAAGTGCTTCACAGTATTGCGTTCACTCATCAAAACACTGATTTCTGTGAGGTGCTATAAAAAAATTAGACCTGTCGCTTAAAATACAGCTACTATTGCTTTCAGAGGCTCCTGCTCCAACACCACGCTGAAGAGCTGCTTCCAAGTGGAGGCAGGTGTACTTAAAAGTGACAGGTCTGAAAAGCCTCTGTGTTCTAAATGCAATAGCTCTTCTGAAGAGGAAGTCAAGTTTTGCAACTCAATCTCTCACAACAAAATCTACCCCAGATGTCAGAAAAAGCCTCCTCTCTGGAAAAGCATGAGTTTCAAGACTTCACAGCAAGACTCAGTTAGGCAGCAACATTAGAACCAGAAGCAGGGAAGTAAAAGGAGCCAGATGCAATCCTGATAGAAGAATGTGGGGAGTGCCCATGTATTTCAGGCTAGCTTGCCCACCAGGGGAAAGGCAGAATGTCCCTGTAGTGAGTCGGTGTGGCTCCCCTCCTGCCCAGCAGAGGGAGCCCCCTTACAGACACCCAAGTGGGCGGAGCCACCGCCGCCTGTTCCCACCTCCCGGAAGTCAAGGGGCAGGACAGGAAGTATAAAAGCCGTCCGCCAGAGCTCAGTTAGGCCCCAGCCGCCGCAGGGAGCAGATGTGTGGCCGGGAGCTCGCGGCCGGGAGACCTCCGAGGCCCGTGACCGTTGCCCTAACTGGCCGGAGCTGCCCCGAGCCCACTACGAGGAGGAGCCACCGGAGCCCGCCCGCTCCCATTGTTGGGAGAAGCCATTGGAACTCCCCCACTCCAACCCCAAAGGCGAGACACCATCAGGGTCCCTCCGCCCCTGTTGTTACCCGGAGGAGCCGCCCGAGTCCAATTGGCCGGACTTCCCCGAGGAGCTGCCGGACCTGCCACCCAGCCCCGGCCGAGAGGAACACGTGCTGGTGGATTGGACTGAGCCCGGTGCCACGGACAAGGTAGGCCCTGAGGGGGAACCCGGAAGTAGCCCGGGGGTAGCAGACCCCAGTCAGGCTGTAGCCACGCATGAGCTGGTGTCAGTGTGTTTCGGTCAGGACACCCCACTGACCCGCAGCAGCAGTGGCCACTGCTAGGGCCCCGGGTTGGGACACAGTGGAGTGGGTGGGCCTGCGTCCCCCCCTGCCACCCCCACTCACGGGTGGCAGGCTTCCCCCTCTCCCAATGCTCAGCCCCTGCACCAGAGGGCCCGAGCTCCCTAAACTGTGTGTCACTCAGTCCTGTGCCAAAGGGTAGGAGCGCTGACCCAGCGAACTATTCTGCTGCCCCACCGGTAGTGAGTCAGTGTGGCTCCCCTCCTGCCCAGGAGGGTCAAGCCCCGGCACGAACCCTCCACAGTCCCTATCAGTGCCCAATAAGAATAGTGCGATTTCAGAAATCTAGTGAACAGCTTATTTCAACTCTGTTGTTTGCCTGATCTGCACTGGAATGTAAAACAAAAACTAAATTGGATAATTTTTCTATTCCTCTAAATATTTATGAACAATTGTAGGTTTTATTACATTAAAGCTAAACAAAAGAATATTTAACATAATGGAGAGTAAAATGAACATCAATTTACATGACATTAGGAAAAAGATGTCTCAAATCTTTTCTTGTTTGTTTTCTACCTCCTTTCTTTTGCCAGCTATGTGGATAACAAGAATGGCCACTAAGCTAAAAAACGTTGAAAAACTGGTAACATTGGTTCCAATCCTAAAATTGCTGAGAAACTCAGTTATGTGAGGAGTACTTCCAGAGCTGCCAAGAGCAGGTTTGGGCCCTGCTGAAAAAATTTTTTCAGGCCCCCCAGCAAGGGTGGACCGGCTAAACAGGGCCGATGAGGGGAGGGGGGAGAAGCCGGGCCCCGGGCCCCCTTCCGGACCGCCAGGCCCTGGTAATTTGTACCGGCTTCCCCCCGCTCTCGTTGGCCCTGAGTACTTCCAGCGCCTACTGAAGTACCAAAGGAATTAAAGGTACTTTGTCAGAGTCACTCAGGACCATTATTCCCAACACAGGCTAATATCTAGTCTTCTGACTTTTATTTTACATTACCATCCCACTACAGAGAAGAAACCATTTAGGTCCTGGAGCACTCTAGGGCCATTCCACATCAGTGCAGCAGAAGCGTAAGTATTAGAAGTCAAGTGCATGCCATACCCACTGGGTTGACACTTCCAATGTTGCTCAGCAAGATGAGATTGGGTGCAGGGTCTATTATCTTAATTCAGATGGAACTCATTGACTATATATTTAATGGTGAAGCCACCAAACAGGTACCTTACTGAAGATATTCATAGTATCTAGGAGAAATCTTTCCTATTTGCTTTCAGTGCTCTGTGCAGACCAATCACCAGACCATAACTAATGCAAGAATAAAGACTTTTTTTTCATTTTTATATTCTATAGCAGTGGTCACCTTCTGGGAGCAGCGTGGGGCTGGGATAGGCAGAGCCTGCCTTAGCAGCAGCCACGCTGCAGCACTACCCAGGAGCTGCCGGAGATAAGTGCTGTCCAACGGGAGGCCGCACCCCAACCCCCAGCCCTGAGCCCCCTCCTGGAGCCAGCATCCCAAACGCCCTCCTGCATCCCAAAACTCTGTCCCAGCCCTGACCCCCTTCTCAGAGCCAGCACCCTGTACCCTCTCCTGCATCCCAACACTCTGCCCGAGCCTGGAACCCCTCCCAGAGCCCACACCCTGCACCCCAACACTCTGCCCCAGTCCGTTGAAAGTGAGTGAGGGTGGGGGAGAGTGAGTGATGGAGAGACGGGGGGATGGAGTGAGTGAGGCGGGGCTTTGGAGAAGGGGCGGGGTAAATTCTGAGTTGCCCTTACATTCAAAAAGTGGTCTTGGGCATAAGAAGGTTCTATACTGTTACACACACACAAACACACAGTAATGTGTGTGCAATGTAGCAAATTACATCTGCCAGCAATGGGCAGCTGTCTGTGAACTGAGGCTTCCTGTGTCTTGGTTCAATGAAATGGAGGAAAAATATCAATAATTTAAAATGTTCATCTGCTTGTGTTTTCTCCCAAGCAAAAGGGAAAATGTGAAGAAGAAACAATAGTTAGTTTTTTCATGCCCAACATGGAACCGCAATAGTCAAACTATTCAGGATGATAAGAGGCATAAAGAATACAATGCAAGCTTCAGCAAGAGTCTCGTTTCTCAGAAACGTGTGGGGAGGTTACACTGTTTGTCAGGCTTATTAAAATATTGATGATGCAAAGAAGCACCCTGTGTAGCAAGCCCACCCCTGGTGGGAACATCAATTCAATAGAGTGAAGTGCTGCCAAAATTTTAACAAAAGGCTCCCTCAAAATTGTGCCACCTCAGTAGATGAAACAAGTGATGTTTCCTAGAAAAAAATTCTTCCCATTCCTCACAAACCCCGTAATCAATCAGTCCTTCCACTCCTCCCTCACCCAGATCCATCAGTCTCTGTCCAGCCTCTCAACCCAGTATGGTTTCTCCATCCCCAACACCTTGGGGAAGCTCCTCCTCAAGTTGGCTGACCTGTCCCGCAGCTATTCTTAAAGAGAAGGTTACTCACCCTGTGCAGTAACTGAAGTTCTTTGAGATGGGTGTCCCTGTGGGTGCTCCACTTCAGATGAATGTGCATCCCTGCACCTTCGATTGGAGAGTTTCAGCAGCAGTGCTCATCTGGGTCGTGCATGCACTATCCCCGTCTCGTGCCATTGACAGTGCCTATCTAGCAAATGCGACCTGACTGCCCTCAGCTCCTTCTCTACCATAGCGCCGGAAATTGAATTCCGAAGTAGAGGGGAGGAGAGTGGGTAGTGGAGCACTCACAGGGACACCTATCTCGAAGAACTTCAGTTACTGTATAGGGCGAGTAACCTCTTCTTCGAGGAGTGTCCCTGTGGGTGCTCCACTTCAAGTGACTGTCAAGCAGTGCCCCTCATTGGACGGAAGGGGCTTCGGAGTTGTGTGTGTAAATGAAGAGAATACTGTAAGGCCTAGCAATGAATCGAGTCGTGAGCCCTGGTCGACTGGGTAATCCTTTGTGAAGGTGTGTGGGACTGCTCTGCATATGTCCATGATTGGTATGTTGCTTAGGAAGGCTAACGAAGTTTAAAGGGATCTAGTGGAATGTGTTTGGATCCCCAATGGGGGTTGCAGGTTCTTCTGTAGGTAGCAGAGGTGGATGCACCAGGAAATCCATTTAGATAGTCTCTGTTTGGAAATAGTGGAACGCATAGAGCATTCCACAGGGGAAATGAAAAGTCTCGGTGATTTTCTAAGGGGCTTAGTTCTGCCAAGGTAGAATGCTAAGGCGCGTCTGACATCTAGAGCACGTAGTACCATGTCTTGTGTTCTCCCATGAGGTTTAGGGAAGAATGAGGGAAGACGGATTGGTTGGTTTATATTGAAGGATGAGGGTACCTTAGGGAGAAATTTGGGGTGAGATCTTAGAGTGACCTTGTCCTTAACACAGATGGTGTAAAGTAGGTGTGCCATGAGGGCCCCTAGCTCTCCCACTGATGTAATAGCTATTAAGAATACCACCTTCATCGATAGGTGTGTCAGAGAGCATGTTGCTAAAGATTCGAATGGGGGCCCAGTGAGGCAGCGTAGTACTAAATTCAAATCCCGAGGTGGGATGGGGGTATACATATTTTGGGGTAAACATTTCTGATATGTTTGGTGATCAGAAGGGCAAAGATCTACATCCTGTCGACCTTGTGATGGAAAGGGGTGATAGCTTAGTTGTAAGTCCAGTCATGAAAAGAGGGTGATTGTCCTTAGAGTAATGCTGAGGGCATCTGCCCGGGTAGGGGCTTTTAGTAGTCAATTGTCCAGGTAAGGGACCTTGTACCTTGACCAAGCTAAGCAATAGTCCAGAAGTCTTTAGTACCTGCATGTATTCCAGTATCAATGGTAAAGGGAGGGGGGGAAACAGCTCTGGTTTGTTTATTTTGACACCATATGTTGAATCTCTTCTATTTATGCGGATAAATATTATGCATGGTTATCCTTCTGCTGGTCAGTAATATGTCTTTCACCTGTTCTGAGCCGGTTAGTTAGTCACGACGGACTCATGCTCTCAGGTGAAGCCTCTCCAGGTTCGGGTGGTAAACCTGTCTGGCAGCCTGTGATAGAAGGTTTGGCAGATGTGGGACAATGTGCGGTGTGCATACGGCCACCCGCAACAGGTACAAGTACCAAGTTTGTTTGGGCCATGTGGAGGCTACCAGGATAACTTTGGCTTTGTCGGTTCATATTTTGTATATAACCCTCTATAGCAGGGAATTGGGTGAAACGTGTATAGCAGAGGTGCATCCTATTTGAGGAAGAAGACCCCAACCCCACTCTGAAGCAGAATTGTGGGCATTTGTGGTTCTGGGATGTCATGAAGAGGTCAGTAGACGGGTGACCCAATGTTTGACTGTTTTGTAGGACAGCTCTATTTAGTTCCCACTCGTGATCCTGAGAAAAATTCTCTGCTCAGCGTGTCTGCTGTAGTATTTTGGCCACCTGGGAGGTACGAGACTGATATGCTGACCTTGTGCCAGATACACCAGTTCCATAGTTTCATGGCTTCAGTGCAAAGGGAGTGCAACCATGCCCCTCCCTGCCGGTTTATATAAAATATGCAGGCAATGTTGTCCGTCATTATTCATATAGTCTCATTCTTGATCAAGGGCAGGAAGTGCAAACACATGTTGCAAATTGCTCACAGTTCCAGGAGATTTGTATGTAATCATATCTCAGAGGGGGACCATCAGCCCTGTGGTGTGGTGCTGTAGATGGGCTCCCCAGTCTATCAAGGAGGCATCAGTTGTCAGAATCCTAGAAGGTGGAGTTTGTCTGAAAGGGATTCCCACATACACATTGTAGGGTTGGGTCCACCAGTGCAGAGTCTCTTTGACCTGGGGTAGCAGCATGAGGTGTCTGCTCACACTGTGTTTGTGTGGTATGTAGATGGTCCTTAGCCAGCCCTGAATGCCATGCCTGGGGAAACACGTGGGTCGTACTATGAATGTGGTTGCCACCATATGGCCTAATAGTTGTAGACGGGTTCGTGCCATTGTGTGCGGACTGTTCAGTACTGAGGAGATCAGAGTGGTCATAGTAAGACATCTGTTTGGCGGTAGTGATGCTTTGGCCTGCAGAGAATCTAGATGGGCCCCAATGGAGACCAGTTTCAGGATGGGTATCAGGGCTGATTTTTTCATGCTTAGTTGTAAGCCCAGTCGTGAAAAGAGGGTGATTGTCCTTTGAGTAATGCTGAGGGCATCTGCCCGGGTAGGGGCTTTTAGTAGTCAATTGTCCAGGTAAGGGAATATTATTACCCCCTGCTCGCCGAAGTGTGCCGCTACCACCGCAAGAATTTGGGAGAAGACTTGTGATGCTGTTGAGAGACTGACTGGTAGAACTTTCTATTGGTACTGTTCTGTTCCCAGAATGAACCTGAGGAACGTCCTGTGAGCGGGATGTATGGTTAGATGGAAATATGCATCTTGGAGGTCAAGGGCTAAAAACCAATCCCCCCTTTCCAGTGCTGGTATTATTGTTGCTAGTGTGACCATTCTGAATTGTTGGACCCTTACGAATCTGTTGAGTTTTCTGAGGTCTAGAATAGGCCTCTAGCCTTTATTTTTTTCTGGGTTAAGAAGTACTGGGAATAAAAGCCCCTCCTTCTGTTTTGAGATGGTACTGGTTCTACGGCACCGAGATGTAGGAAGTGGTTTACTACTTACCGTAGAAGTTGTTTGTACGAGGGGTCCCTGAAGAGGGATGGGGAGAGAGGGTGCAGAGGGAGGAGGAGATGAATGGTATTGTATAGCCTATCAAGATTATTTCTAGGATCCATTTGTCTATAGCGATGGATTTCCATGCTGAATAGAAAGGGGTCAATGGTATCCAAAATGGGGAACGGTCGGTGATGGAGTCAGCAGTGATGAATGGCGGGCGCGGGGGAAGAAGGATGCTTCCCTCTGAAGCACCTGGCGTTGGCCACTGTCGGAAGACAGGATAATGGGCTAGATGGATTTTGGTCTGACGCAGTATGGCCTTATGTCATTCGTGCCCTCAACCAAACTCTCAAAATTGTTGTTTCACAGAGAATTGTTGGGATGCTGATGACTGAGGTGGAGATGGTCAATGCCTTGGGTGCCTCTGCCTCTGCCATTGTGTACTGTATTGCCTCGGTTGTTGTGCATATGGGTGGATCTTGTGCACTGGGAAGGATGGTATTTACCATGTTTCTTTCTGGTTGCAGGTGCATATATCCCCAAGGTGCGAAGGGTTGCCCAAGAATCCTTCAGCGTGTGGAGAGCCTCATCCGTCTTTGTGGCAAATAGCTTCTGTCCATCAAAGTGGAGATCCACCACTGTGGATTGGACCTCCTTGGGGAAACCAGACAGATGGAGCCATGACGCTCAGCATATAACTATAGCGGTAGCTGTGGAGCGTGTCCGATGCATCTAAGGATGACTGTAAGGCCATTCTATCTAGAAGATGATCCTAAGTTATATCATAGTCTTGAATTAGTCCCTTTTGCCTTATGGGATGTAATCAATAAAGTCTTTGAATTTAGAATAATTTGAGTGGTTGTATTTAGCCATCTATGTGGCATAACTGGCAATCCGAAATTGTACAGTGGCTGATGAGTAGACCTTGCGGCCAAAAAGGTCTAGTCGTTTCCAGGCTTTGTCATATGGCATGGATCTGAAATGATGTTGTTACCGTGCTGACTGACTGCATCAACAGTTAAAGAGTTCAGTGTGGGATGAGAAAATAAAATGTCCACCCCCTTTGAGGGGGACGTAGTACTTTTTATCCCCTCTCTGACAGGTCGGCGGAATTGTCGCTGGAGTCTGCCATACATCTTTGGCTGGTTCCCTCAGAGCGACATTTATAGGAAGTGCTATTTTTGATGCAGATGAGGTGTGTAGAATAGCCAGTAGATTATGTTGGGACTCTGGGACATCCTCTAGAGGAATCTCTAGGGAATCTGTGATTCTTTTGAACAGCTCATGGAAGTGTTTGAAATCATCAGCAGCTGTGGGTGGTGGAAGCATTACAGCCTCATCTGTGGAAGAAGAGAAAACTTTGGCTGTAGGTTCCTGTTCCAGGGCCATCTCCTGTTCCTCGAAGCTCTCCTCAGGGGGCTCTAATGGTGCCACCACTGAGGGTGGTGGAGGAGACTTAGTCGTCTCCCTATAGGAACTCAGGGGCCTGGGGTATTGTCCCCCGTATGCTCCCCAGGGATCCCAGTAAGGCCACTGTGTGGGAAAGGGCATAGGTGGTGGTAACCATGGGTGTCCATACCAGGACTGGGTCCCTATCCTGTGAAACAATTTAGTATGTACAGATGGGCCTAAGGTGTAGTAGTTGAATGGGAGAGGAATGGTGTGAGGAAAAGGCACCCTCCTCCACCTCCTCAATATCTTCCTCTTCACTACAAAACGGAGGAGCAAGTGGTGAAGCAGGTTGGCTTGGTACCGTGCATACTGGAGAGACATCGGTGCCAGAAAGTGGAGATTCTGGCGTCGATTAGACAAGTAGATCCTTGTGATGTAGGAAATAGTGCAATGTCAGTGGCTTCAGCACCGAAGTGGTTGGTGCTGATGATACTGCTGCAGATGCGGGTGTTGGTGCCGACCTCTGAGCGCTCTGCGCTAATGGAACAGGTGGTGGTGCCATAGGCTATGGGGAGCACCTCAGTGCCGCATCCAAATCCATTGGTGCCGTAATGGAGGAGGTGAGCATTTGTTTGCCTCTCAATTCCGAGTCTGTCCACTTGGGGTCAGTGGTTGTCACGGTACATGCGGTAGATCACAGTGCTTCCTATGTACTCAGTCACGGTGCGGTCGGTACTGAGGATATGGAATGACCCAAAGACTGCTTCTTTTTTGCTAGGTCTTTCAGGTGATAACTTGATGCTCTTTTCCCTGAAGCCTCTTTGGAGGAATGAGCCTTCTTGTGTAGGGAAGATAAAGTCTCTGGAGATCTTTGTCCAGAGGGAGTCTGCTGGCTAGGATCAGATGCCGGGCGTAGAGACTTCTCCATGAGTATAAGTTTGAGACGCAGATCTCTGTCCTTTCTGGCTCGAGCCTTTAAGTTGCTATAGTGAGAGCCCTTCGGAGGTATGTGTGTCTCATCTAAGCAGTAGACATACAGAGTGTCCATCCAATACGGGGATCACTTCCTGCATGGAAAGGCCACACTTGAAGCCCAGCGAACCAGGCATGTGGGAACTCTGACGGTTCAGCCCTAAGGATGAACAGTAACTATTCTAAAGGGTAGAAAAGAAAGGTATTAATTTTTTTTTCAAATAGAAAATAAACAGGGAAAGGAAGGATAAGTAACTAACTAATCCATTAACTAATTCTAAGAACAAACTATTCTGAGCACTAAGAAACTGTTTTTGCACTGCTAGGAGCTCTGTCTCCGGCTGAGGACAGTTGAGAAGGAACTGAGGGGGGTCAGGTTGCATGTGCTACATAGGTACTGTCAATGGTGCAAGATGGGGATAGTGCATGCACGACCCAGACAAGCACGGCTGCTGAAACTCTCCAGTCGAAGGGGCGTACATTCACCTGAAGTGGAGCACCCCCAGGGACACTCCTCGAAGCAGCAGCAGTGAGGGGCTCTGCTGGCAGCAGGAGTGGCAGGTGGGCTCTTGCAGATGGAGTAGGGGAGTGTTTCCTTCTGGTGTCAGACTGGGTGAACAGTTGAGGAATGAGTCCCCTTTGGACACAGAGGTGGGTGGGTCTCCCCTTATTGCTAGTGGTCTTGCCTAACTGGTATGGGAGTGGTTTTCCTCAGTCACTAATCATTTGCCATTCTGTCCCAGGGAACTCTTACCTCTGATGATATCAGATGTCTCCATTGGGAGACACCCAGCAGTTCTGTTCCTGTCTTTTTCTGCTTGTCTTTCCAGTGTTCATCTGCTCGCCTATTGAGAGGCATTTCCCTTTAGTTCAGAGAATCTCCCTATGCACACACTCCACAATGAGGCGCAAGTGTCTCACAGCACACACCTTCCCAATGGGGCAGGGTTGTGAATTTCTGGTGTTTGGGCAGCAAGTAGCCTTTTTGTGACTTCCTCTTACATTCCTGACCTAGCTTTCATTCCTATGAAGCTGCTTCTTGCTGTGCAGGGAATGGAGGGATGAGAGCTTGCCCGGCAGCACAGACTGTAGGATAAAATGGTTCTAATGTATCCTAACCTTTCTGCTCAGTTGGTTAGAAAACTTAAAAAGTGCTCCCCCTCCTCGCATTTAAGGCAATACAAAAGTACAATCTGTCATCTGACAAGCCGTGGAATACACTTCCAACCATTAATCAGGTGTCCAGCTATATTTAATACTATTCCTTTTTATTAAAAGGCATGTGAGGGGGTGCCTTTCTTTTAGATTATTTCATCAGACATGCATCTGTAACAGGAGAGCAGATGCCAAGGCCCTGCACAGGATTGCAGTGCTCCTCTGTTGGGTCATCCTGCCATCAGGTGTCTGATTCCTACTTAAAGATGTGGTGTAATTAGTAGTGAATCATAGTGACAGATGCATTTTGTCATATCCAACCAGGACACAAAAGGAGCTGAAATGTCGCTCTAAGGGGCAGAGGGAACTAGGGTCAAGGATGGAGAAGATGTTAAAGGGAAATCCTAGGGCAGCCAAGCTTGGAAAGGAAGTTTAGACTGAAGTTTATTTTTATCTAAGTCACCAAGTAAAGCCAAAGCCCAGAAAGGGCACATGTTTGATCTAAATACAGGGTGTATTCTTTCTGTCCACACCTGCTTACAGCTTTTTATTAGTGATGCTGCTATGTGTTGACACTAATCTTTGCTTGTATTAAGATGGTAACGGTATATTATCACATGTATTTTCTCAGTCTACTATAGGTGTTGCTATAAACACTACAAATACAGAACTACTAGCTGCAGGAAGCACAATTTGGAAAATAGTTTTTAACATTAACGTGAATAGGAGTTATCACAATTGCCCCAGGCAGCAAGGGGACAATAGATCTTTGTAGTTTAACCAATTATAAACACTTTCTGCATGAGTCCACATGATAATATCCCACCACAGTGTAAATCAAACTCAGTAGAACACAGTCTGTTCTTCCACTAGTCATAATAGAATTGGTACAGGATGTACCAAAATGTGTCATGGTGGGTAAAGCAGGGGACTGGGAGCCAGGAAACTTTGGTTCTATTCCTCATAGTGAAATTGAAACTTGCTGTGTGACCTGGAGAAGTCACAACCTCTCTCTGTTTCAGTTTCTCCCATTTATAAAATAGGCATAACAATTTATTCACCTTTGTGAAGAGCTTTGAGATCCTTGGATGACAAATGCTAAATTCAGGGATCTCAAAATGCTGGGTAATACAGTTCTGGCCAATGCATGGGTTATTGCAATTAGCTGTGAAAGGTAATTTGGCAGGGGCTTCAGAATTCTGTCAAGCAATCCTCTTGGTTAACTCCAAGGTGATACTGACGGCCTCTAGAGGATCACCCTGGTCAGAAAGAAGCATTAGTCCAGGAGTTTCGGGAAGCAAAAAAAAGGGAAATTTAATGGGAGGAAAGTCCCAGAACTACTGCAACCACCAAAACATTAACTCCTGATATATCCAAGGTTATTTCTCCATTTAATGTCTTTGTATATTAAGAGGACAAACAGGAATGGTGAAAAATCCAGACAAATTGTTTCCTCTTTCTGAAATATAACATTACATTGAATTCACTAGCTTTCTGAACTACCCTTCCTGGATGCAAATCTATAGTAAAGCAAGGTCCAGGAATAAAATATAAAGGTCACTTCCAAATCATGTTGTGACTGTCAAAAGCAAATTACAGTTTTGAATGTTACTGATAAAGAACATCACAAAGCTTTTATGTTAACTGGATAGGACTGTTCCCAAATGACATCGCAACTAAAAGCTTTCCATGATTACTTCTCTCACTTATTCCACTGCATTTGTCATTGGATTAAATGCAACGAACGCCCCTCACCCCCAGGTAGAAGGTATTCACTGAAATCTTGTAAACCAATGAACTGCTAGCTACAGCCTTCACCGCCACTAGCAGCTGCACAGGACTTGCTGGTTCATGATTGAGTTAAAATGGAAGCAGGCAGAGGAAATCAAAGCCTAATAAGACATCTTTAGACTACATCACAGGTAGCAGCAGCAAAGCCAATGACTGTTCTTTGGAGCTTAGACTCTGTTCCATTTCCCTGCTGTTCTTTCACAGCTGTTTCAATGCTGTTCTTTGAGCATGACCTATATTGTCATTGGTAGCCTGAGCTACTTTAACAAGTGTGTGACGGAAGTCGACAATGATTTTACATTCTTTAATCAAGATAATAACTCACCATAACTACCCTGTTTCCCCGAAAATAAGACAGTGTCTTATATTAATTTTTGCTCCCAAAGATGCGCTAGGTCTTATTTTCAGGGGATGTCTTATTTTTCAGAAATGAAAAATGCCTTATTATCGGTGGATGCCTTATTATCGGGGAGGTCTTATTATCGGGGGGATGCCTTATATTACAACGAGAGGCAAAACTGTAAGTAGGCCTTATTTTCGGAGGATGTCTTATTTTCGGGGAAACAGGGTAATACCTCATCTGCTACTGCTGGGTGACAGTGAAACCCTGAAGAGCAATTAATGAATTACATATATCTTACTTGCAAAAGGACTGTACAAGCCACACTTATGTGATGGTAGAGAGTCTGACACCATGATTTATTAAATTTCTGAGTAGCCAAAAAAAGAGGAAGTTTTTGGAGATTAGAGGTGATGATTATTTATATATTTCTGGTCTTGATAAAATGTTACCTTAGTAAGACAAGAGCTACAACAGCTGTTACCTCATTAAATGAATTTGTCTTCAAGATTTTTAAAAAGAATCAAGAAAAACATGTATTCTAAAAGGATACATAAGCCTGCATTTTCAACACAAAGATAGTACTTAGGGCATTTTACAGCAAATGGTCTAATTTGTTATGAAATTATGTGGGGAGAAGTTTTCTTGGAGTTTCTGATGTCAACTGTGAGAACCCATCATGAAAAAAATGTTATTACACTGTGTGTTTATTTTATGGATAATAGGGAAGGGGCTGACCAGAGGTGAAGATGTTTGGGACGGTGATAGAAAGGGCCCCAGGCCCATGAAATAATTTTTAGAATGCTACCCACATAGGGCCCCTTGCTCGTGTTGAGGAGTGAAATATGAGTGAAGAACTAATTTCAAATTACTCCTGTAAGTCCTACTCAACATGAGTGTAAAGTTGCCGAATCAAGCCCATTGTGTTTTTTCCACTGGGAAAAATAAAAGTGGTGTTAGATTAAAAAAAAAAAAAAGTGTGTGAAAATGGAGGAAAAACTTACTTTTCACACATACTTGTGACAGGAAAACATTTCCCAGAGTTCAAATGGACCTACAGTAAATGTTTTGCAAAAATGTTAATCAAAATTCTATTTGAAAATGTTATTGAAATTGTTAATGACATTTTTCATTTAGCCAAAACTGCTGCATGAGCACTTTTTGGGCATGGGGATAAATGGAAAATGTTGGTAAGCACTTTCATTAAAAGTTTGAAAAAATCCATTTTGTTGTTGTTGCAATTTTTGTAAAGGCTTTACCAAGGTTTTTGTTTTGTTGGTTGGTTTTAGTTGTTTTTAAAGAAAAAAAACATTTAGAATCAAAATATTTCAACCAGTTCTAATCAAAACTCAATAGACCTTGTACAGAATCCTAGTCCTCCTCAAAAGGGAGGCTTTTAACTTAAGTGGGATCAGGATTTGCCTGTTATTCTTGCATCTTTTTTTTTAATTATTGTCAAATATTCAGCTTTCTCTTGTTTTACAATAAACTGGGAAATATCTGATTGAATAAATCCTGCCCTCACAATGTGCATTCCTAATTCAGTTTTCAGAAATCAGCCAGATGGTATCAAATAATTCAGAGTGACACACAGGGGGGGTACCATTAAAAACAGCATTTCATATGCTCCAGGTACTCATGATAACACAGAACAGGAAATATTCTACTGCAAATGTTTTGGGACAGCTAAGTGCTGATTTTTTTTAATGCTACTTGCAGTATAAAAGCATCCCATGATGAGATACAATTCATAGAATTTATAAAAAACCATAATTCAGAAGGCCATCAACAGCTGGTCCCTCCCATCAATTTCTTCTGGTGGTGAAGAGCTGCATCTATTAAAACAGTTATTGCTTCCCAGATGATTAACATTGTATGTAGGTTTCAATCATTTCAATTGTCTCAAATATTTTTTCTTTGGGAAAACAGCCCTGCCTCTGCATAGCATCAACTAACTATTTCTAGGGGACAATTCTACAGGTGCTAAACTAATGTCTAAACATATGAAACACTGCTTAGCATTACACATGATCTGTATTACACACAGTGATGAATGCTGCAGATTAAAACATAAAAGTACAGGAATAACCATTTCAGATCATTTATATAAAGATTTCATTATCTGACTGCACTATTCATACAGTCAGTTATGGACAATATTTGTGTTAAAATGAATCTTCCACATAATACAACCAACTTTAATACTGATCCAGAACACAAGCGTATTAACGCTACCGCACGAATGTGTGTATATAGTCAAACTATGTAAAGTGTATCATTAGAATTGGCAACCAGCTCCTCTATAATGTAAACTAGGACCTAAGGCTGAAAAATATACATTTTAAAATCATGATCCAAAGAGCTTTAGAACTGAAAAAGTTTGGGAAATTGCTCTTTCAGCTGACTTCTTTGAAAGGCAAAGGAGTTATTCTTGACTCAAAATTAGGAAAGCTTCCAACTGTACTGAAACATAATTGTATGCTTATTCATACAAGTTTCACTCATACTTCAGACTCTCTCTAGCACACAGCCTGAGTGACCGGCTTTGAGTTAACGAGATCTGTGGAGTTTCAGGAGAGGAGGTGGAAGAAATCCAACCCCGAGGGCATGGAGTAGCACCGGATTGAGTTCTATGACTAGTTATTGTATGTGCGGGTGGATATGTAATACTACCTTATACTTCCCATCACACATTCAAGCAAGGGTCTCAAAGTGATTTGCACACAAACCTCTGATCTAGGAAGGATTACTATACCCATTTACAGGTGGGGAGAAAGAGGCCCAGAGAAGTTAAATGACTTGCCCAAGGCCACACAAAGTCTGTGACAGAGCCAGGAGCACAACACAGGGCATTATTTGTGAGGAAATATTGGAAGAAGTAAACATATATATAGTTCAACTGAGGGTGAAATGACAGGGAACGTAACAGTATACAAATATTTGAAGGTTTTTAACAACGAGGTGGGAAAGGAGGAATTTTGTTTAGTGGAAAAGGGAGGATTTATTTGTTTTAAATGGAGCCACAAAAGATCTGGACAGCTTCTATCAATTACATCAACAAATACTATACAATAACAAACATTAGGACCCTCCAGATTCCCCCATAAAATGAAGATTGTCCCATCATAGCCTTCCATCCACTCAGTTCTCTTCATCAGAAAGAACCAGCCTGGGAGATCATATAGATCGTGTGGCATGAACTGAAGGTTGGCAAGTTCAGGATGTCACAGGGGAGAAGCCCTCTCACATTTAAACCAAGAGACTGTTAGCTCAAGTATTTTACCCAAACCCAGCTTCCACCGTGTCCCATGAGAGGGGTAGTCACTCCAGCTAGAAGTGACAGAAGGTGAAATTTAGGCTAAATATCAGGAAAAGTTTCCTGGCAGTGTGATTGATTAATCTGCGGAATAGATTCCCAAGAGAACCGGTGGGAACCCCAATCAAATGGCACAATTAAAAAACAAATGGAGCGAAACACTAATGTACAATAGGGAGCAGTTCCACACTGGCAGGGAGATGGATGGTTAGGTCTTTTCCATCATTGCATTCTTTTATGACATGATCTCCCATTCTGAGTCCTGAGCTTTAAGGCACTCGCTCATGCCTGCTCTACTTATATGCTGACCGTATTCTGTACCATACTTTTCTGCCTGGTAACTCTTCAGTATAATTTGTATCTACATCTAGTTTTCTAAATCTATGCTTTCTCGTTTTCTCCCTATACCTCAGACACAAATTTGTGATCGGGAAAACTCCTCACCCCCTCCCGCTCTGTCTAGACCTTCCAAGCATTTATAATGAGTTTATTTGGCAACATTAAAATGCTGAACCATTCCGCCTGTGAACTGTGTTGTTCTACTGCATTCAAACCCAGTTGTTTAATTTCCCATCCAAGCTAAAATGCATAATGTTTAAATGGCACAGTAAAGTATTCAAAGCATGGCGCACTAACGAGACTAACTTAGTAAAACATGAATGAGAGTTCTCTATCACATGAAGAATAAACAAAGGCATAACACCATTTATGGCTGCATCTGAGTGGAAGGAGACAATATACCTTGCCCCAAAACAGTGGGAATAAATGCTGGGTATGAAGCATGCACACAACCAGAGAGCAAATATTTAAAAACAGAAAGGACGGGAACCATTCAACCAACTATCCTAATGTCAGCTATCCAAGAATTGAATGCTAGCAAATGTTGTTAAAGATCTAGGGCCAGAAAGTGCCTTATCACAAAAAAGCCTAAGGGGAGGGAAGAGACAGAGTGGCTGGGAACTGTGCAAGTGTCTCCCCATGAATTTTCCTCTGCACTGTTCCTTTAAAGAGAAAAAGTTCTAGACTCCTAATGGGACCATGAAACCAACAGTGTCAGAAAATTTGTGGGGGAAAGGCAGGCTTCTTCCCTGAAGATCGTGGGTTCCTCCAAGGTTTACCCATGGAACTTCTGCCTCTTTTAGCATGGCCCCCTTAGAAGCTATACTCCCACTGGCTGAGCCCATGACCCCAGTGCCTTTGCCTCACCCCCCTCTCTGAGGGTTCAGATGGGGAGCTAATGTTGCTTTGAGCAGCTTTAATTCTGCCATATTTTTCCACCAGGATACAAACGCAACCGTATCTGGAACTCAGTGAAACAACTCTGGGCCCCAATGCTTCTGCTGCATGATATGAGTAACTGTCTGCAAGGACAGACTAGAGCTTCTGGAAGGTCATGGTCACAGGAAGAGCAGGTTCCTTGCCCTCCCCAGACTGACAGCTCTATTCCAGACAGACTCTTAAAGGGCTTGCAGATCTTTCTGGAGAGCACTTTCCTAGCTTCCTATTAACAAGGAGTCTGCACCCCAAAGGTGGAGACCCCTTGTGGGGAAATGGTGTCTTTTTTGACAATCAAAAATTGCTGTTTAATTGCCAGGAACTTTCATAATGTACAAATATATTTAGAGGGCACATACAGTAGCTACCCTTCACCCAGTTAAGCACTTTGACATTCCCCGATGAAAGGTGCTAGTGGAGCACAAAGTACTATTATAATATTTATATTTTGAAAGTTATCACAAGGATAATTCACATAAAATTCTGTTTTCTGGCTGTGATTTCTTTTCAGAAAAAAAATACAGAGAAATGTTAGAAAGCCACAACCTAATGAGAATTTCCTATATAAATTGGACACAGGTATTTAAACGGTGATGACATCACAGTAATTCGTGGATTATGTATGAAAACAAATATTTAAAATTCCAATTTCTGAAAAGTCACTTTCTGATGGATTTGATGCATGAGCACTATAAAATATCATCCCTTCAATAAACCCCCAGAAATGTATATTCTTTGTGTTATTTATGATTGCTCCTCTGATTGCAATCAGCTTTCTTTCAAGTAAAAAACTAACTAACTAAATAAGAATACAGCCTGCTAACCTAGAATCAGTTGAATCTTACTTCCACTATCAATCAGCGTAGTTTTTCCACTGACTGCAACCCAATTAAAATCCAATTAGCTCTGTAATTTGATGGAAATTGCTATCACAGAATTCATTTCTGTAATAAATGCATCATAGAAGAACCTGACATGGAAGGGGAAGGATGTTTGTGGTTAAAGATGGTCTTGTACCACAGGCCTGGGAATCCAGAGCATAATCCAAGCCCATTAGAGTCAGTGGAAGGATCCACAACTTTGGACCAGACATCTGATTCTCAAATTGCTGATGTAAAAGTTCTAACACAATCTCTCACCCTTCACCACAATATTTTTAAACAACCATAACTATGGCTATTTCATCCCACAGAGTCAAGAGTACTGACTCTTCAGAGGATCTCTATATTGAGAGGGCTTTATTAAAGCCACAACATTTAAGGACCAATATCCAGATGATCTTAACTGCAACCATATAAGAACGGATTAACAGTCTTGTAGCCTTGCATTTCCCCTTGTCCTATAGGAAGCAAATGTCTGTGACAGAAACTCAGTACCATTCAGTGGAATTCATCCTGTAAGGTAAGGATTCCCTGAAAAACAAATAGAATTTACATCTCCAGGAGTTGGCTTGTTAATTTTGTAATGATAATTTGTCATTGTTGCTTTGATTTTGTGTCAAAAATGGGGATAATACTTACCTACCTTATAGCATACTAGGGACCGAAATTAATTGATATTTGTAAAGGGTGCAAATGGATGGAATGAGTTATTGATGTGTGAAGTATTATAAATTTCAACATGCCTAGAGTAGATCCAGAGTGCCAAGAATTAGCCAGCTGGGGTTAAATTCTACTTTCACACTGTCATCATTTTACAAAAAGGCTGAAAAAGAGTTCTGCTGTGTATTCAGCTATAATTAGCTAGAAGTTTTGTGGCACTTGATAGTTACCATGGAGAATTTCTTAGGAACAAAAAAGTCTACCAAAAATACATGTTAGGTGATTATGTACCACTTTCTATTAAAATATTCTTTTAAAAAATAGCACCAGTGGACTCCAATTATTCACAATTTCATATTCTTCTCTCTTCTACACTGCATCATGGAATCATATTAATTGAACTATATGTACTACCATTTTAATAAAATTCCACAGCAGTGGTTCACTGAGATTACATAGTGTCACATATCAGGGGGTAGCCGTGTTAGTCTGTATCCACAAAAACAACAAGGAGTCTGGTGGCACCTTAAAGATTAATAGATTTATTGGGGTATAAGCTTTCGTGGATAAAAAAACCACTTATCCAAACTACTTCTTCAGAAGTGTTTTTTTACCCATGAAAGCTTATGCCCCAATAAATCTGTTAGTCTTTAAGGTGCCACCAGACTCCTTGTTGAGATTACATAGGGAATTAAAAATGGTATATTCATTTTTATAATTTGCACCTGACACAGTAAGTCTTGGATTTAAAACACACAAGAAGAAGAATTGAAAAAAAACCCTGAACCCTGGGGGGGAGGGGGGGGGCGGAGGGAGGGGAAAGGAGGAAGAGAGAGAACAAACATATCAATTAAGTCAGCAAAGTACTTCCAAAATGTATTTGTAGCTAGAAGAAACAACTCCTGATAAAATCGTTCATGCTTATATTATATTGCTATTGCAACTGCAGAATTACAAACTTGCAAAGGTTTTTCTTCCATATATCAGATTTCATGCCTTTTCCTCAGTCTCTCATAACTGATTAAATAATGCCCCCTCCTTTTTTAATTATGCTGCCACACTAAAGCAGCAGAAATCAGTGAATGTCGTTTATCAACAGTGTAAAAACAACGAGCAACTGATCACAACAGCATGGCAACTTACAAGTCTTTTTCTGAGATTACTTCTTATAAATTAAAATAAAGGACTTTTGACATACCCACATCTGATTATGCACCTACAGATGTGACTTTTTGACTCTAGCAATGTCACTGATCAACCTACACCTTTATGAAAGAGCAAGAGAAACGGCAAAATTCAAACCAGTTACAGGGACAGTCTTTAGCAGTGATTATTTGTAGAATCCATATGTTAAAAATGGAGCTCCTTACCCTTTTTCTCAAGTTGTAGGTTAAGATGAGGTTCCTGGAGAAGGAGTGAGAAAAGGCTGTGTAGAACTCCAGCACTTTCTGTAAGGCATCCCTTTTAATCACATGAAGGTCACAGTAAGTCAAGGCTCTGACATTAGCACAGGACTGAGCAAGGGTAGCTTCTTTCCAGAACACATCGCCAAAAACATCTCCTTTGCCTAGAGAAAAACATGCGTCAAAAGTATCATTATTGCAAGGTAAGGACTTAAACAATGGTCACCAAAAACTGAAATGGCTTTATCGGTCACTCATTGCAAGCCAACGTACCATTGTATGGCACAATATAAATATTCTGAGCTCCAAATTTCAACCCAGCACCTCTGCTTTATTGCAGCCTCATTTCTTGTAAGTGATATTTTTTTTTAATTTGCCATTTCTTCATTTTCTGTGTTAAATTATGGGAGTTCAGCAAAAACTCCCTAAAAACCAAGCCACAATCATACTAATGTCATGAGACAATTTCCTTTGTACCAATCCCATACATACATCACACAAGAATACTAAAGATCAGTAAGTTATTAGTTTTCCAATTATATCTGACACAACACTTTTTAGATACCGATTATGACAACAGTGTGTTAGGCCTGACAAGAGAAATGAACCAGCAAATGGGCCTCTTTGCCACAGAGGGTTAAGAATGAAGAAATATGTAAGAGATCAAGAAAACTTCACCACCAAACCAGAATTTCTGTGCAATTCTATGAGCTTTCCTTCCACTTCCTTCTTTTCCACTAAAGAATAAATGTTTTCCTCTTGAGTGGATGACACTGGCCGTCTGGTACATTAATCCATATGTACTGACAAACTGTATTTTATAAGCTATGCTACATTCTTCTGTAAAATCCAGTTTGGTACCTTGTAACATATGAACCAATTTTATCTCTGAACTCTATGGAGGAATGTCAGCTACATTTCAAGCGTCAGTATGTATTGAACCCATCCTTTTAAGCTCCAATTCCACCTATTCTGTAGGCACAATTTGTTTTCCCCAGAGCTAGCGTCAGAGACATTAGTAAAGGTACCATGTTGGTTAGTTCCCTCTCCTTCTACTCTCCTTACAGAGAACCATGCACGTTATTAAAACTGGACATTTATGTGCCAAGTGCAGTATAAATTTACCATCTTATTTGCCTGATCTCATATTCTAACAATAGGGAATCTGCAAATATCATGGTAACGCTAAATACCCTGCTGCAGTAAATAGCTTTATCATCATTATTAATAATAATAGTGCTCATTGTTTAAATGACATTTTTCTGTCTTAAATATTTGCTTTCTGGATCAAATTGCATAGATCAAGATTAATGATTAAAACATGGTCCCAAGCCTCATAAGAAGCTAGCATCCACTCAATTAACACAGGCCCTCTCCCAGAAGGCATTCACTCACCGCAGTCATTGAAGTGTACTGATTTTTATGCACCATAAGTAATATGCGTTTTACTGGATAAAAGGGGGTTGTTGACCTTTGTAATAAATATGCCTTGAATCCAGAATTTGCCATGCAATTAGCTGGACAACTGTTTCAAATTAATGCCATGTGACACTACCAAGTATGCAAGTGTGCTGTCATTGACAGGATGTCTGCCTAGTAGCCTGAGCAAAATGAGGAATTCTTGAAGGTTAAATCCCAGCTCTGCTCCTAAAAGCTCCTGTTGGCTCTAAGCAAGTTTCTTAACCTCCTAGGCACATTTCCTCATTTGTAACATTGAGCTAGTTTACTTACTTACCTACCTCACAGAGGCAGGAAGGTTAATTTGTAAGCAAGAGCATTATATATACAGGCTGAGTATCATTATCATAACGGCACATCCCAGGGAATTTCCCTCTCTCTTTTTTTTTTTTTTTGGAATGATGGGCTAGATCTTCAGCTGGTCTATATAACAGACATGGCTCCATTGAAGTTGATGGACTTATGCCAATTCACATCAGCCAAGGATGTGGTCCAACATCTCTAAAATATCCAGGTTTGATTTTTCAAATAATTCCTTGTGCAAGCTCCACACTGCTGTATTTCTGTCAAGAGCATGTTTTTTTAAAATGCTCCTTTCCTGCCATTTACAAAGCCCTACCTGTGGCTGTCAGATGGTGGTGGGGGGGGGAGAGAGAATGGGTGGAAATTTATGACCAACTTTGAAAAAAAATGTCAAAAGAGAAGGATGGGGAAGACTCCCATGGCAGCAGAAACTTATTTACACATCAGGTCAGAACAATCACTTTCCCCTCACAACAAAGAACCTAACAATTTCAACATCCACGTACTTCCTCTTCTCATTCTCTCAATAAAGCAAGGTGATCAGTAAAAACGGGCAAGACTAAATGGCTGAATTTTGTACCAAATATCTATAATTTGAAAAGTAAAGTAAAGCAAACAGAGAGGGAGCAAAACAGATCCAAAAGCTCTTTGGTGAAGAACTGTCTAAGGGTGGCAGAGGGAAAACATAGACTAGGGTCTCTCTTCACCTACGTCCCTACCGCCACCTCGACTCCTGAGGAAGAGAATCTAGAGAATAAATTCAGAAGCGTGTCACAGGGTGTTCTCCCTCAGACCCCTCTCCCACTGCATTCCAGACACACGCAGGGACATTATCCTTCAGTCACTCCTAAAGTAGATGATCTAAGCTTTTACCATCAATCATTTATATACCTCCTGAGGATTGTGGGCTGGGGCCCGCTTCCACTTTCAGCTCACTGCCGCTCTGTGGAAAACCAAATAATTCATTGCTTGGTTTTTGTTTTAAAGTTTATGTAGACTCTGAAAAGTGATTCAGTAAAACTGACACGACAGTATGCCATATTTATTTTCTTCCAGTGACTCCATATCAAATCTGCTGCTCTGTTTACAAGTCAAAAGATGATTTTTTCCAACTGCCTGCACAGCATGCTCAACCTGTGTTTTTTCTGCCTCTCAAACACAGCATCAGTAATGAAGATGCTGTCACTGGAACTTTACTGATTATTTTGTTGCTATTGTGGTAGAGAGAACAGAATTCAGCTCACCATAGCTATATTGCCCTGAAGTGCTAATAAAAGTAAAACTTGGTTTGCTCAGTAATGCAAGCAGACATTATTCAAACTAGTGCAGGCAGTAGATTCAGTAGCTGAGTAAGAGAGTAATGTATCTAGGACTCAAGCTGCAAATTTTGAATCTAGGTCTAAATTTACAACTCCACAAAATTCAGAGATGCTTGGATTCATGGTATATTTTTGCCTTGATCCTATTATTAGGGCCTAGCTACAAGAGATATGCAGGGCTCTGTATCTTAAGGCTTGCACCAAAGCTTATTAAAGTTAATAGGCGTTTTTCCATTGCCTTCAGTGGGCTTTGGATCAGGTGGTCTTCCATGTGCATCAAACAGACTCTACATCT
The DNA here is from genome assembly GCF_013100865.1 of Trachemys scripta elegans. Taxonomy (NCBI): domain Eukaryota; kingdom Metazoa; phylum Chordata; order Testudines; family Emydidae; genus Trachemys; species Trachemys scripta. The sequence continues at coordinate 41,263,835 of NC_048300.1, forward strand.
GAGAGCTGCACTCAAATCAAAAAAGCAACTCAAGATTCATACCCTCTGAGGCCAGAATCTGGCTTAATGGCTTACACAAGACATGAAGTTTCATTCAAACTACTAAAAACGTCCAAGAACTCTGCTTCCACACACTATCGAGATGATACAAAGAGATGTTAAAAATGCCAGATACTTTAAGGCTACTGTGTATGATGGTCTGCTGAGATGATCCAAGGCCACTGAGGTGCCATTTTGTGGAAGCTTCCGGACACTGCTCGGTGTAATGCATAGGTGCTGGAACTAGGGGTGCTCCCGCACCCCCTGGCTTGAAGTGGTTTCCATTATATACAGGTTTTACAGTTTGGTGCAATGACTCTCAGCACCCCTACTATACAAATTGTTCCAGCACCCCTGGTATAATATCTCAACAGCAGTGCAGCCCTAACAGTGGCCTAGGAGATCATGCTTCAGGAAATATTGGTGTCTGACACTTTTCAGAGTTACACATGTGCTGATATGCAGCATTCAAGCAGAATATCCTCTATGTACCTCAATAAAGGGCTTCCATAGAGCTGAGTCCCCAGGATTCTTCCTCTCCATCCAAACAAGTGGAGGCTCAGACTATTGCAAAATGAAGTGTGATCACAAAATGGGAAAGCCAGAGCCCCCTGTGGTTCTCTGTTCTGGGTAAGTATTTGGCTAAAACACTGTTTTGATGTTAAAAAATATCTTCTCTGTCTCTATGTGCTTTTCCTGCTCTAATTGTGCCCTGCACTTAAAGTGGGAGCAGAGCATGAAAAGCCAACTTGGGGCAGTAGGCTCTGATTCTGCTCTCAACAGTTTTATTCATGTGTAACTCCATTGACTTAAGTGGAATTACTTCTCATAATGCAGAGATGTAAGCGAGACCAGAAATCAGGCCCCGAAAGGCTTAATTTTTTTGGGATAGTTTTAATTAAATGCCTCCCCAAGTTGGACATAAAATGTAAATGAATACCTTTCCCCTTATTTTTACATGAAGAATATTGGACTTCAGAGGAACTTCTGAGAACAAGTACAAACACCAGAGGAAAACAAAAGATCATCTTCCCTCTTGACATAACTTTAAGGCAGTGAAAAAGCATCAGAAAAGCACTGAACCCAGGCAACCATTTTCTAGTGAGAACATGGCATCGGGGGAGGAGGGAAAAACACATTCTGTCCCACAGATCGTTTGCACAAGTTCTCAGTCACTTCAGGGACATTTGTTCTGGTCCTCCAACACAATGCCCTTGGCAGGGGTTGGCATATGAAGGTGATTTGCTGTTCTAGGCTATTTAGGCTATGACTCAAAGTCCAAATTGAGCCAGTAATAAGACACAAATCACTACTCAAGTATGGAGCTGATCTATATTATTTTCTACTAGCCAAGGCTCCAGTCTGAATTCACAGTAGAACAGATGTCGAGAAGAGCTACTAGGATGATCAGGGGAATGGAGAGCTCATCTTATGAGAGGAGACTAAGAGAGCTTGGCTTATTTAGCCTTTCAAAACGAAGTCAGAGAGAGGATTTGATTGCTCTCTATAAATACAGTAGAACGGTAAACACCAGGGAGAGAGAAGAGCTATTTAAGCTAAAGGACTATGTTGGCACAAGAACAAATAGGTATAAACCAGCTATGAATAAATTCAGGAAATTAGTAGGTTTCTAATCATCAGAGGAGTGAGGTCCTGGAACAGCTCCCAATAAGAGTGGGGGGGGGAAACCACCTAATTAGTTTTAAAAATGAAGCTTGATAAATTATGTGGTAGGGGTTGCTTGTGAAAGCAGGGGACTGGCCTCAATTACTCAGGGGGTCCCCTCCAGTCCTATGTCACTATGATATTTCTCTGTTCCTTTTCCTCCACTTGACCTTAGCAAAACATTAACTAGAGTCCAACGGGAAAAGGGCAGTAGCCAAACTATCACCCTTTCCGTTTCTTTCCACACACAGAAAAGGCCAGGATCCTGCTCACAGTTAAATTGATAGGAGTTTTGCCACTGACTCCAGTGGGGCTGGATCAGGCTTTGCTGCCAGCTGGTTCTTCCAATTACAGCTACTGAAATCTATTGCAGTTTTGTGCCTTATAGCTTTATGGCCCTTTTCCATAATCACCCAAGCCTCGGGTAAGGTAATGTTCTTCCTAGAATATACGCTGAATACAAGATAAAATTGACTATTCAAACATGCATGTGGCAGCCATGGCTACTGTATGATCAGCAGAACATCCATGAAAGGAATTTCTCTTTTTGGGAGAATATCTGAAAAACCTTTACTCGTGGCTGCAATCTCACAGTGCTAGCATAAAGGGAAATTGTTCTTTAGAGCTGTCATCCTTTCCTTTACACTTTGGGGCTCAGATTCCACAGTGCTGGGCAAGGTATAGTTCTATTCTACTCTGTATAGGCTCTTCCACCATCCTCATTACCATGGTATGAGAGCACATTACTTGACAAGCTCTCTTTCTCACCGTCTCTCCAGAGAGAGAAGTGTGTATATAGTGGAATGCTTTATTTTTGTAGAGTTTTTATTTAAAATTTATTTTATAAAACCTAGCAAGTCCAGTTAGATACACTAAAATGCATATGAAATAGGGTCATGCAAAAATAGCAAATAGTATTTCATGACATTTCTTGGAAACAAAATATATGCAACTTTGCTCCAAGTCACTTTACTTTTCACAAACGATTTGTAAAATACCAACTTTTAAATATGAGTATGCACATTTTGTAATTTTACAGGTTTAGTTCTTAAAATTAATGTATGCTGAAATATAATTTTGAATATTCTGAGGTAGTTGCTCAAGTATATTTACTCAAACTGGCGCTAACTTTTGAGCTTCAAGAACCTTGTAACTGACTGCATTGAGAGATCTGCTCTGGGTCTGATTTGCAGACAGAAAACAGAGAAATATTTTTATAGTTACATTAAAGAGCAAGTCAAAGAAAATCGAGTGCTAGAGGACAAGATAGACAACGTATCCCAACCTCACGTTAACTCCTCAGATTGAAGGATACTTTGTAATTTCATTATTTTTCTATATAATCCCTAGGCTAGATTTTCCAAAATTAGATAAATTGACAACATGCCCGCACAGCAAGAATTGGCAGCAAGTTTTCCATTTTGGGACTAGATAGGCATACATTGTGAGCTGAGTATTCCACATGTTTAAACACAATATACACTTAGTGTTTAACAGGTTTTAAACCACAAATATGGCAGTGCTTCTCAACCTGCCATAGAGCCCAGTCAGCCCACAGCTGCGACCCATGTGACATCCTCATACTGGTTGTATATACACCGCTACCTCGATATAACGCGACCTGATATAACACGAATTCCGATATAACGTGGTAAAGCAGTACTCCGGGGGGGAACAGGGCTGCGCACTCCGGTGGATCAAAGCAAGTTCAATATAATGCGGTTTCACCTATAACGCAGTAAGGTTTTTTGGCTCCCAAGGACAGCATTATATCGAGATAGAGGTGTCTATTGTGTTGATGTGGCCCACATAACACAGAGAGCTGCATATGAGGACCACAATAGTAAATAGAACCACTGCTCTGTGGTCTGCCTAGAGGATGGAACAATACAGTATGCACATACATCCTAGTCATTCCCTCTCAGATCTTGGCTCAAAGTGACTTAGTAGCTGATCCACGTACAATCAGATATCACAGACTAAGCAAGATTTAACTTTGTCAGCACTTGAGCCCTGATATAGCAAAACACGAAAGCACATGAATAGTGTCACAATAATGACTTCAACATTCTATTGGAGTCGATAGGTCTATCCACATGCTTCGAGTTAGGCATGTGCTTAAGTGCTTTGCTGGATGGAAACCTTTCTGGATAAACTCCGGGTGCTGCAGGCACTGGTGTCCTTGACTGAGCAGGTTGCACACTTCTTAAATCAGTACTCAGTCAACATCCTGCCATGTAGTTAGCTGTGGAGGAACTGGGTTGTAGGAGGTAATGTCTCCTGGAGGAGGCACACAGTGAAATGATGATATAGACCACTTATGGTCAACCCAGATTCCCTTGCACTATGCACAGAAGTCAAGGTTTTAGCCTCACTGTCAGGTCATATTCCAGGTAGGAAAGTGTTCCCCCTGCAGTTTCAAATATTTACACTGCATCTTTGTAACGCCGTCAAATCCCAGTCGTCAGCAAGTGGGATCGAACCTGGGACCTCTGAAGCTTAGTATACGAGCCTCAACTACATGAGCTAAAAGCTTATGTATAATGCTCTGTTTTGTTAACACATGAAGTTGGAACTAATCTTGCTTTTTAGTAACAGTTTTATAGCTTCCTTTTTGTATGTGTTTCTTTTCCTGAATGCTTAATGTAAAGAACACATCACCACATTTGGCTTCACTTCCTGTCCTAAACTGTTGCGTAGAGATGCTGTGCATTGTTAAACAGCTGATTCTTCCCACACCAGAACTGGCTGCACTTGAATTGGTGGAAGGAAATGAACCCTGCATACATCCCTGGTCCCACATATTCATGAACAAACTCATGTAAGGGCTACTCAGGTGATAAAAGGATACTTATAAAGTACTTAGATACTATACAAATCTAAAATTTCTTATGTACCCATATCTATAATCCATATACCCATTGCAGATCAAACCATAAAGGGTATAGTTTGTACTTCAAAAAACCTGCAAATAAATTTCATTTGTATAATTGTATTTCTGTACATAGCCTAATAATCTCTCATAAAGTTATTATAATTTACTATCTATAGCACTAGGTCTTGTGGCATGCAGTGTTTTCTTCAACACGTGTTTGGTACCATTCACTTTCATAAGAATCACTATGTGATCTGCATCAGCAATTAGGTTTCCTCTATTAAAACAAGACCCTGGACAAAGGAAAATTTTACACAATTGCTCTAACGCTCTGCCCTGACCTAGCATCCTATAATAAGGGGTTTTGTTGCTGTTATAATTCACTTGTTTATCTCTAAGAAAAAGAGAATGGAATACATCTCATGACTCAGATCACTGCGGCAAAATATCACCATTTCCACTGAGAGCTTCAGTTTGCAACACAAGAAGTTGCAATTTGTTCTTACGTTGTTTTTTTAAACAGTTACCATAAAAACACCATAAATACATGGCTGAGTTAATGCTTGTAATAATAGCCTTACCTTTGGGAATTACCAGATTTTTGAGGACTTGATTTCTCAGCTTTAATGTTGCATGAAACTATTAGAAATGCACTTAGCACCTAACAGAATCAGGCCTTACGTCTACATGCAAAAGTTTTACTGGCATAGCTATGTTAGTTAGGGATGCAATTTTGGGGGGAGGAGGAGGAGGGGTGAACATAGCTATGCCAGTATAAGCCCTAGTAGAGATGCAATTATACCAGTATAGCTTATTTCACTTTGCCAAACTGGAATAAAGCTGTAGCAGAACAAGCATTTTTATGCCAACATAACTGTTTACTCTGACAGTTTTTGCCACTTTTACTATATCAGCATGTTTAAAGTGGCACAACTTTAAGTGTGGCCAAGGTCTAGTTGAGCTGACAAATCAGAATTAGGTTTGTGAGTGATCAAAACTGCAGGCCCACAACTATACCCAGAATTATTTGCATTTGCCGCAATAGAGCACAGTGCCTGAAAATCCATCCCAATATCCCATGTTATTGGATGTGTTTCACTGATATTTATTTTTAATCAAAACATACTGCAGATGCAGGTGGCAGCAAAGCTGACTGAAGTCCAAGGAAGACTTTCCATCGACTTCTATGGGCTTTGGATCATGGCCTCAGCTAGGAAGCCTCAGAATGATATTCAGGGGTGCCTTTCCTGATGGAAAGTGAATATAAAATATGAGATACATGTACACACGTATGTGGCTACATATGTTTTCAGACATTGGCCCACATGATAGCAATGGGAGGGTTTTTCCAGGTTTCCCCTCTTTCTCCCTTTGGAATTCTATTTCCTTTTCTTCTCCTTTTTCCTTCCGGCCACTGAAAAAAGGATGGGAAGAAAAGGGTGGAGAAAAGCAAATTAAATTGAGGGGGATTTTTGTCAAAAAAAAAAAAAGGGGAAAAAAAACATTTTTGAGACTTTTTCCAAAATATATGGGCAGGCTGCTATTTGGTCTATGACACACCTTTCCAGCTGTAAGCCAAATCTTGAAAGGTGCCAAGTGAATAGGAGTTGCAGGTCCCTAGACTCTTACAACACTTGGATATGTAGTAGCATCTTCACATTTTGGGTACTGGTGTATTTGTACATCAGTGATCAATACTGCCCACGTCAAACTAGAAACGTCCACGTGTAACTAGTGTAGTTGTAGCTGGGTCAATCCCAGGATATGAGAGAGACAAGGTGGGTGAGGTAACGTCTTTTATTGGACCAACCACTGTTGCTGAGACAGAGTCGAGCTTTCAAGAAGAGCTCTGCGTGGCTCGAAAGCTTGTCTCTCTCACCAACAGAAGTTGGTCCAATAAAAGATACTACCTCTCCCACCTTGTCTCTCCTGTGTAACTAGAACACTTGTCAACCCTGCAGTTGTGTGCTGTTCGCAGAGGTACAGTCATTCTTAAGGGAATATTTCCACAAATAACGGAGTGAATCTGGCACCTCAGCATACCCGCAGGACCAGGGGATATTTTAAGTAGAGTTGCATAAATTGTGTGTTATGAAACAAATCCACATGACACTCATCTGGTGTCAAATATTCAGCCGAATTTCCTCAAAGAACTGGCTGAGGTTCATGAACATGGCCTGTGTTTGCAGTAAGACCCTTCCTCTCCAGAGTCTCCAAGGAGCAATTTGTCAATTGGTTAGAAGCCGTGTGATACCTACACATTACGCACATCTCTCGTTTTAAACTATCTGCAGGCTTAAGCAAGGAATGGATATTTTTGTGACAGATGACTTCTACATTTCATGCTCTACCAGAAATTGGAGACAAACAGCAGATTTCCAGACAAACCCTCAAACCAGAGGCTCCTGATACCAACTAACAGTGCTTTTTCCTTGGTGTCCTTAGTATGTGAGTACTGGCTGCACTGTTTCACTCTTCCGATCCTCCATTAGAAAGCAAAATCCACATATATAGTGACAGCTCCTGCTCCCACTGAGACAACAGAAGCAGGATCAGCCTCAAGATGTGTATTACATTAGTTTTTACATTAGACTCTTTTGTAGGACACATCCCAAACACAGGATTAGTAAATCAGACCAATCCGATTTTTCCCCTCAGTGAAGTTCACTGAATACACAACGAAAACCATAGGTTAGTCTGAACTGCCTGCATCAGGGATAGCAGTCTGGCAGCAGGGAGGATTGGAGGCGGCCTGCAATTCTGAACAGACCCACTTAAAAAAATGGGGCTCAATACCAGTACCAAGAGATGGAGGCGGGTTTTAATTAATCATTCTGCTTTCAAAAGTGAATTACTGTTCAATTTATAAAGTGCCATCTTAAAGCAGCATTGTGACATTAATTACTTTGTTAAGAGGTTCAGGAAACCCTGTTAACACCTTGTAATCCACCACACACAATTTATTTCTTGGTACTTAAAAGACAGCAGCTTGATAGTTTTCATTCAAAATCCTATAACGTGAAAGGAAAAGCATTTTAAACTCAGATGGAGAATAAAGTAGGGATGCAGGGTAACATTTACAAAAGTTAGGAGCCTAAGCCCCATTTGCAAAAAGGTCCTAGGCTCCTAAGTCACCTGGGCACTTTAGTAAACTTAGCTGTGCTTCCTAAAAGGTTTTAAATACTTTACTTTGATGACTACTTGCTTTTGTTCTGAGTATATTTTAAATGCAACTCTAATCTAGTCCCATATTTGCCAGTATAAATCACAGTAAGGGCTTATCTACACTAGGAAGGGTTTGCCAGGATAGATATATTGGTAAATCCTCCTAATAAAGACACAGCCTATACCAGCAGTTTATACTCTTAGATGAGGTAGCTGTGCCAGTAGGACGTTCTAGCGCTGAGCAGGCCTTACTCAGTCTCTTGTTCCAGATTCAGCTGTTGGCAGTGGAATACCACGTTCACGTGATGGAAACTCACTTGTTGAGAGGGCACAGCAGCACAAACGATCTGCACAGCCCACTCCATCAGTGAGGGTGAGCCACTCAACACATGGTGGGGGATGGCCACCAAGTGAAGCCAGACTGGTTGGAAGATGCGACTTCCACATGACATGCAAGATGGGAGACAGTGCTGGTGGGCCACCCGACAGATTTTACAGCTGCCTTCCCGGATGGAAATCCTGCATTTCCACTTCCCCTTTCCCAAGGTAGATCACCCCTCTGGTATAGCCACTCCTCTCAGTGTAAATGGGTGTGATTTGCCCGCACACTCACCCTGTGCCATGAGAGGAATCTGTCCTGATGTGATCAGAATCTAGCCTTCTGTGCCTACAGCTGAACAACGGCTTATGGCTAAATGAGGAAACTAAAGCAATTTCAAAGGAACATTATAAGAACAATTCTGTTTGTGTCCTTTAAGATTGCAATTAGATAAAATTAAATCAGCAGGAATTTCTCCACCCAAAGTAAACGGACCATTTAATGTTCTTCTGAAACAGAATGTGACACATCAAGCTCACATGTTATTTTGAGAGAGAGAGAGAGAGAGAGAGAGAGAAAGTAGTCTCCTCCTCAGAGTTATAGGTTTATAAATAATAAAAACTTGCATTCTGGGGACATACAAACAGCACTTTTCTCCCATCCAACAGGTTATCTTAAATAAAGTAAATAAATGTACATCCGACACACACAGAACCCCGGTGATGATAAATAAATTAAAGCAGCATACCTGGATTACAAATTCACACTCAATATCCATTTACAAACTCCATAGACAGAATGTCAAACTCATCTTGGGTTATATACAAAATCATTCTGACAATTTTTTCCATTATGTTATGTTCCATCAGCTCTGATAGGAGTATTAATAATCACACGTGGATCTACATTGTGATATTTCCATTGTCAAAGTGTGAGGTGCTGTAGCAGTGCCTTGCCTCTTCATGAATATGTGGCCACTGACTCCATTTCCCTCTTCAATGCATTCATTTAGCCTTCTGGCTGAATCAAAATTACACCTCTTTCAGGGTGACAAAAGTCCGGCTCCTCCCTCCTATGATTCGAGTCCAAGGGATGAGAGTATTTTTCTCCCATCCTCTGCAGGAAGCTCTGGCCACAGGCCCCAAGAAAAATCAGCAAGTGCCTTGTCCTGTTCTCTAAGTTATCTTTTCACCCAGGACTACTTTCTTTACTTCCTCCTGAGAGATTCAACTCTCTCCAGAACCTCGCGGCCACTAGCAACTTCAAAATAGAAGGAAAAAAAAAATCTACTTCTCATAGCTTTTCTGCTCCATCCAGACGGCTTTGCGCAGTTCCTCCAACAGCCAGCTAGGCCAGAAGAGACCCACCACCTCTTCCTTTCAGGTCTCTTCTTGCACAGTGAAAAAAGAAGCTTTTTATCTTTATTCCTTGCTGGGAGGCTTATAGCTCTGGACTATAAGTCACAGAATGCCTTGGTTTTGGGCTGAATTGAAAAGAGAGCTGTGCAGGGCCTTGAGCCTACTGTAAAGGGTCAGCATGCACTATGATATATACCATAGGCAAATATAGTTATCCCATTTTACAAATGGGAAAACCGAGGCAGGGTATTTATTGGACTTGCTCAAGGCTACCAAGAGAATCGGAACTGGAGGTGGAATCAGAACTCAGGAGTTCCTGGCTAGACCATGGTTCAATCAAACAACAGGTGCACATATGCTGTCTGTTACAATGTCAATTTCAACTAAAGCTAAACTATATTAATAACTTTCAACTATCTCTCATATGCTTGATTTAAAAATAAAAATCTCTTCAAGAATAACCCTGAGTAAGGATCTCCAGCGTGCCTGGGGAAGGCTGCAACAGTGCCAAGTGCCCTCAAACTCTCTTCTTTCCTGGGGCTGCGGGCAACCAGATCTGTTTCAGAATTGTCCAAAGAGGGGCCAGGGCCAGATTAGGTGGAGGGAGACAGCTTCTCCATGACATCTACTTATATAGCCTCCCCTCTCTTCTCATCACGAGGGGGGAAGGGGAGGTGGAATGCGTCAGTATCACCACACTGATCCGTTTCCCAGCTGCTGCAAATTCACTCCATGCCTCTCTATCTCTTAAAGAGGTACACACTTTCCTCAGCAAGTGGGGCAACAGCCTCCCCTCTCCCCCCGGCATAATATGTGATGCAGTCACTCAACACAAAGCCTATAGGGGCCTCCCCCTGCTGGTGCCCCTATGGTCCAAGCTGTTCCCTGCCAGCTGAACTTGGGGGAAGGAAGCAATGGGAACATCACTTGCACTTCTGGTCTACGCTGGGGGGGATCGATCCAAGATACGAAACTTCAGCTATGCGAATAGCGAATAGCGTAGCTGAAGTCGAAGTATCTTGGATCGAATTACTTGGGGTCCACATGGCGCGGGATCAATGGCCACGGCTCCCCCATCGACTGCGCTACGGCCGCTTGCTCTGGTGGAGTTCCGGAGTCGACAGTGAGCGCGTTCAGGGATCAATATATCGCGTCGTAACGAGACGCGATATATCGATCCCGGATAAATCGATTGCTACCCGCCGATACGATTCGGGGATCTGAGGACACAGGCTGTATAACTGAGGAAAAATTAGTATCTTGCCTCCCGTTTTCTTGTTTACAATAGATACTCTCAAATTAAATGTATTTAAGCAGTAATGTACGCATGGTGTTTCAATAATATTTTTACACTATTTCTCAAGCACCTGCCAATGACATGAGTCAGCAAATATGTTCCAACCCCTACAGCTCCACAAAAAATGTAAATGTTCTAAAATGTGTCTTTACAGCAGCACGTTTTGAACAAACCTGCCAGGAACTGAGTAAGAGGAAAACACAGAAAGGAAAATGCATGTTGTTGTACTGAATTATGAGGTTGCATTAACGACTCTGCCATGAAGCTTCATCATTTCCTGGTCTTTTCACAGAATGCAAACAATTCATATCCTAACTTGTATTTGTTTGTTTTTAGGTCAGCATGCACAGATAATGCAAAAAGCACCTTACCTGCCCATTGAACTAAAATCCTCTATAGTAGCCATAGTAAAGAAGAGCAAAACCATCATACATTCCTATTTGAAATCTAAGAAATGCTGTAGACAACTCCTTTATGGGGAAACAAAGTCTATTTGTAGAGCTATACACTTCCATACTCGAGGTCAGGCACTCAATTCCCATTAACTCATCAATCGCAATGGGGACTCGACCATATGGTCCCCATTGCTGTAGTATTTTAATGCCACTGTTGCACTACAGATTGAGGGCTTAGCCATTAGTGCCTTTTGCTAAGACAAACAATATGCACATAAGAGTAACATATTTTAGCTCAAACACAGAATGTGAGAACACGATAAATGTAGTGGAGCTGAGACAGTGACTCTTAGGATCAAATGATCAGTTGGGCACCTAAACTGCCCCCACACGTGGACAAATCTGGACTCTGTGCACAGAATCAGACAGGTATTTATTAATAGCTCCCCTATTGGCATAAGCAAACACTCAGTTGTTTCCTGCACATATTTAGTGGGGGGTTCAGCTTACATGCCCTCATTTGAAAATGAGGTCCAACATTTCCAAAAAGTGAGTGCTTAAAGTTAGGCACCTACCTCCATATTTAAGCGCTTAAAAAGAAAAATAGCCTGATTTTCAAATCACCCACAACTCTAATGGACTTCAATGGGAACTGAGAATGTTTTGAAAATTAGACCCATTTTATTCATTTTATGCATCCAATTTGAGAAATGTTGGCCTTAGGCATTAACATCAAGGACAGTTATGGCCTTATCACATTTAGTGTATCCTCTGCATCCAGTCATTGCTTACAGCTTTGGTTGAGCAAAGACAGGACACGTCTACTATTTTCCATGGCCTTCTCGGGTTAATAAAAAGGTGATCAGTTTAGTAAACAAGAATCAGTGAACTCAGGTTAAAATAAGTCTCCACAAGACCAATTTCTCAGGCCCCATGCCGCAAGGCTGCTTCCTAGACCTGGTCAACTCCAAGAGATACACAGGCTCCTGCTGATCCCTTGGGCCATACTACCTAATCCATGCGGGGGGGGGGAGAGGGAGGGATAGCTCAGTGGTTTGAGCATTGGCCTGCTAAACACAAGCTTGTGAGTTCAATCCTTAAGGGGGCTGTTTAGGGATCTGAGGCAAAAATCTGTTTGGGGATTGGTCCTGCTTTGAGCAGGGGTTGGACTAGATGACCTCCTAAGGTCCCTTCCAACCCTGATATTCTGTGAAAACACAATCTTTGAACATAAGAGATCAGGTCTAGTACAAGTAGCAGCTTTTGCTTGGACAGTTTTGCTTGCTTCCTTCCTTCAAATTTTCCAGCCAGTTGGGATTTCCCTGGTAGTCCCCTTTTCATGTCAAACACGTCAGATTTAGGCTACATTGTTTATTACTATTTACTACCACTACTAAAAGAGAGAAAGAGAAAGAGAGAGCATTCTTGATCACTCTCTTGTCTAGGTATTTATGTACCCATCACTGTAGAGGCTGAGCCAGAGCTAGCGTTAGGCATACGAGATTAAGCAATTGCTTAGAGCCCCAAGCAGCTCAAGGTGGCCCCCATTTGCTTTTTTTAGGCCGAGTTGTAGGGGAGGGGCAAAAATATTCCTGCTTAGGGGCCACTGCCTTTGGGTTGAACACTATTTATTGGCTTTTATAACAAAGCATTCTATTGATCATTAGTCTATTTATAGAAGTTATTTATAAATAATATGTAATTTTGTTCCTATGTGGTTTTCTATAAAAACCAGAAACTATCTAGACTACATCTGGAGAGATAGCACCAGTTTTGTCATCTCAAATGGCGACACGAAGGAGATATGAAGAGGCAGACAACGAAGAGAGGTATATATACAAGTAGAATGTGGTCATGTGTTTCTTAACAGTGACTATCCAGTCCACCCAGCCTCATTCGTTATGGCTTCCTTTGCGTATGTCTACACTTCAGCTGGGGAGAGTGTGATTCCCAGCTTGAGGAGACATGTTCACGCTACTTCTCATTGTGCCAGGGTAGCATAGCCACAGTAACATGGGCAGCCGCTTGGGCTTGCCACTCAAGTATGTACCAATGGCTACGTTTGTACTCGGGGCAGCTAGCTCATCCCACCGCTCGCCACTGCCTGTACCACCATGGCTACACTGCTATTTTTAGCACGCTAGCTCAATGAGAGCTGGGCATCATACTGCCAGCTCCAAGTGTACACATACCCTTTTTCTCCTTTCTCTATTTACAGCTCCAAACCTTGTCTCATGCCAATGCCTAAGCATGGAGCATCCTCCCAGTTAACATATGCCAAGCCTTTTCTCTTCCTTCAAAATCCTCCATCAAACCCATCCTTTCCATAAAATATTCCGGATACAATGACTGCACAACACTCTATGGCTCCCCAGATATTACTGGGCCATACTGTTTGACTGCATTGTACACCTGTCTGTCTTTAAACTGTATTACACACAGAAACTACATTAAAAGAATGTTAAGGTTGCAAAGTCAAGCACTCAAGAGTTAGGAAATGCCAGAATCCAGGTGACCTTTGCACCTTAATTTGGCCCCCTTGTGAGTATGCATTATGAGATGTAAGCAGAGTCAGGATAAACTCTACCCTGACATCTGGTGGTGAATTATGGCGAGGGTGGAAAAGAACTTCAGGGGCTGATCTTGTTTGCATAGGCACACCCACCCGCCTAGCCTGGGACAACAACAACTGAAAGTGGTTACTTTGGCTGGTGTGGGATCCCCAGTTTCTCTGTTATTGGGGCAGGAAGAATAAAGTGTTGTTACCCTGATTCTGTGAATCAAGGCCAGTGGAACTGTTGTATGACAGAGGGACTCACCAGTAACTAAGTAGCACTTGCTAGACAAGGGGCTTGGGTTACAAAACCCAGTGAATTGAGAGAGGTGGGGGACAGATATGTGTACCTGATGATATGGGCCCCTTTTGAGGGCCTGGAACACCAATTGCACTACTCCTCTCTCTCTACTGTTGAATAGCAGAGCTAAGTTTGCTTCCACTAGGAGTCTAACTAGAAGTTGCTGAACTGAATTTGCTTTGGGCCAATGGTACACCAGCACTGGGGCTCCCCTACTACAAGCTGAAATCACTAAAAGAACTAAAATTGCTGAGCTGAGATCACTGAGTGCTGTATTAACCAGTGGAGAAGCCTGAAGGTATATTGCTAAACAGCTGGCAGAGCTGAGCAGTTTGTGGGAGCGGCCCATGGAACAGGGAGCGGAGCTGAGCCATTTGTGGGGGCAGCTGGCATGGGACAGCTGGTGGAGTGGAGCGGCTGGCAGAGCTGAGCCGTTTGTGGGACGGTTGGAGCGGCCCACGGAATGCGGAGCAGTTTGCGGGGACGGCTGGAGGAGTGGAGCGGAGCGGTGTGGTGCGGCTGGTAGAGCAGAGCCATTCGTGGTAAAGGCTGCAGCAGAATTCCATGGAGAGGTGGGGCAGTTGGCCTTGGACCATGTAAGGTGCCTCTTAACATCCCCGTGTGCCCCCCCCAGCATTTCTGCCCAGGCTGGGGGGTGGGTAAAACTCTGCAGATAAACTTTTGAACTCTGGGGTGGCACTGACCAGGGACAGAGACTTTGAGGTTGTTGGACTTTGGGGTGATTGGACTTAAGACCCTGAGGGGAAAAGGACACTGCCAAACTTACTTGGAGGTGGGTCTTTTGCTCATGGTTTGTGTTATGAATCCTGTTTGTGGTGTTTCCCCAACATAATGCCACATTGTTTCCCTCCTTTATTAAAAGGCTTTTGCTACACTCAGACTCCGTGCTGTCGAGAGGGGAAGTATTGCCTCCTAGAGGCGCCCGAGGGATGGTATGTAATTGTTCCAGGTCACTGGGTGGGGGCTCGAGCCGGTTTTGCATTGCGTTATTGAAACGGAACCCCTAGATACTGAACCCGGCCCTTGTTGCTGCCAACTCAGAGGGGCAGAAGGGTTACAGACATAGTATGTGATTATGTAATTAAATACTATTTCCCCCCACACACACAGTGCAGGGAAAGTCATGCTAAGTCCCAGCACGGAGCATGCTCAGTACTGATGGAATCTTCAGAGAATTTAGCTGCCAAACTCTAACAAGTCTCTACGGTGCATATTGAACGATGATTTTTTTCAAAGGCTTGCATCTGAGCCAAATATGGGCAGATTTTAATGGAGAGGGCAAAAGACATATCCCTGACATGACAGCCAGCCCCCTGCCAAATGTTATGTCCCTGGCTCCATAGCACTGAGGCTCTAGAGCTCCTCAACTAAACATCTGTAAGAATTTTGTTACATGGGCAAAACAATGTATTTTCCTCTAACCTTTTTCTGAGAAACAGCTGAACCATATTTGCTGAAAAATTTCCAAAGAGATTCAACCTAAGACAAATACCCAGCACTGAAAATTTCAGCCCAAAATGCTAAAGTTTAGCAAAGTTATAAGCATCTGGAAACAGGATCTGATAATGGGATGTCAGGCTACCTGTGCCACCTATAATACTTCTGAAGGCAGGGATTCTGTTATTTGTCTTGCACTTTCTGCCTACTGTAAAAGGACTATAGCATTACTATAGTACTATAGCACTAAGTAATGGTGTGAGTGGAAGGATCAGAAAGCTATAGAAAACCTAACAAAGTATATGTTTGAGACCCAGAGAGAAAATGCAGAAAACCTAAAAATATGATTGGCCAAACTCTGTCCTCTGATTTCAGTGGAGCATATGCTTGGCTGTCTATGGCTCTTTTATTCATGTATCCGAAGGTATAATTTAGCTTCAAATTGTACTCCTACACAAAAGAAGGTCCTTAAGGAGATCAGAGAACCTAAGGGTTGAAAAAGTTGTCTAACACCATTTGCAAAAGTTACCTGGGTAGCTTCCCTCCAACTAATCTCCACGCTTATCTTATCTATATACCCCTGGTCTCAGACCTGCCCATTTAAAAAAAAAAACTGTAAACATACAAACTAATCCTTATACAAACAACAGCCTTCCCTGCTGTCTTTCCCCTTTCCCTAGCTCCCACATCGACAACAAACAACAATATGTGAGTTTATGGTAAGCTCCCTATTCCAGGGAACTTCTTGTCCTGTATTTCTGTGAAATGTTACACAATTATTGTACTATATGAATGCTACTAAAGTAAAGTTTCTACAGAGTTAAAAAAATAAGATACAAAAATCAGACAAAAGCAACAAAAATTTCCATCACAACAAACCATGAATCCTGTAAAATACATCAATTGTTTGACCATGCTCTTTATCTGCCTTTCCTCCCCTTCTAATTACCAAGGAATGCGTGTTAATTAGATGGCCACAGAAAATGCCTGATTCTTCTCTTCTGCCTTGTATGTAATTTTCTTTTACGCCAGTCTGTGCGTCACTCCATTTTGAAGTCAAAGTCAATCACTTGTTCTGAGAAAATGAGTTTGAACTGAAACCAGACTTTTTATTTGGATACTAGGTAGATTTGATTTACAGTGATATTATGGAAGAGTACACAGAGTATTCCAAACACAAGCGAACTGCAGCACACTTCTAATATGCTGTTCTTTGAGGGTAAATGATTTCAGTACTAGAAAATGTTGGCTCTAAATTGGTTCAAATCTTTAGAAGATTAAGGGTGTCTTGTCTTAATTTTAGATAATACTGTACAACATTCACACAGAGTAATTTAGAGATGCAACTTATTGCACAGGAAGATGCAGCATGTATTCCTAATTGCAATGCTTGTTTTATTAATTTATCTTTTTTGTTGTTTGTTCCTGGAATAATTGAGGAGATTATAATTTCCCCCAATGTGTTCATTAGTCAAAATTTTCCTACAAATTTTCACAAATTTCATGTATTCTGTGGTTCCTATTTGATGCTTGATATTTAAAATTCAAACTGCGTTGTTTAGTTATGATTGGTGACAAATCACGTCTGCTTTCTGGCTCAACAATACATCAACAATCATGTTTCTCATGCAATTCAGAATAGGTGTTTTTTTTCTCAGTGAGTACTATTGCTGGTTATATGTGTTGCATGAATGTTCATGGGAAGCGAATGCATAAGGGGAGCAAACAGAGCTGAAGCATATTTGTATTTAAATCTGAATGATTGTTTGAGGAAAACTTTTTGTGTTATTCACTCAGCTCTAGCGATAGTCTTAGTGGCCTCATAAGTCACTCAACACGTAGTAAGCAGTGGGAAGCCCCAATCCTGCAAAAGGTTTACATGTGTTTAAATCTTCTGGGTTGACTTCCAATGCACTACACCGCATGTGTAAAATTAAATAAGCAGATAAGTTTTAACAGGAATGGGGCCTTTTACTGTTTACAATGTACATTTATATTTAGGATATCTTTAAAAAAGAGCTCACACATAATTCATTTGATTGGTTGGGATGGAACAATGCCTTAACAGACTCATCAGTATATTCTATCCAGAAGAGGGCGATTCAAAAGTGTTCCCTGAATGTTAACAGAAAGCTATCTTCCTGGGCCTGCTTCAGATGTGTCTGGTCCATTTGAATAACTTGTGTGGACTAGTATGAAAAGAGGCCATCAGACAGAATTTAGGCCACACTCTTCCTTGGTGGTGTATTCCTGCCTGGTGCAGAATTAGCTCTTTGAATCAATGGTGAGAGCCTGTTTTTGAGAAATTCTACCTGCAACGTTAATTGGATGCATGCCATGCCATAACCCCTTCCTTTTCAGCTGAGGTTAAGAAGTGACAAGCCACCTTTAATTTCAGATAACAGAACAATTGTACATGACTTTTACAAGTTAGTTGAAAAAAATTGATGGTGCTTTTTTATACACCTATAGCACCAGAACCTGTATTCCTTATGCAGGCCCAACACCCACAAATTGGGAGGTATGCAGGATCAGGCCAAGGAACCATTTATATGCAAAATATACTTTTGAAATGGACTAGATTTAAATAAATAACACTTTGCTCCTCTGTAGTGCCTTCCATCTAAGGGTGTCAAAGCACTTTTATAAGTCCCGTGGAGTAGAAAAAAGTATCCCCATTTTACAGATAAGAAAACTACAGTGAAGTTAGGTTCAAGGGGAAACCCTATCCTTGCTTCTTTGGAGGCACCCTGGACAATGGAACTGGTGAGGTTCTGTTGTGTTGGAGGAAGGAAAAATGCCAAGACTGCATAGGAGCATGCATATCCCCTCTGCTGTGCAGAGCTCAGCTTTTGGAGATACCACTGGATGCTACGGTGCAGGGTAAGTGGGGCAGGGACAGAGAACTTGCTATTAGAAGCATAGAATATCAGGGTTGGAAGGGACCTCAGGAGGTCATCTAGTCCAACCCCCTGCTCAAAGCAGGGCTAATCCCCAGACAGATTTTTGCCCCAGACCCCTAAATGGCCTCCTCAAGGATTGAACTCTCAACCCTGGGTTTAGCAGGCCAATGCTCAAACCACTGAGCTATCCCTCCCCCCTCCACTGAGCTATCCCTCCCAACCTGACACGAGAGAATGGGAGTTTCAACAGTCTGCAGAACCCACTCCAACCATTGGGCTGGAGTAGCCTCCATGGACGGCTCCACACCCTGAATTTGGGCGGGGAGGGGAATTCCTTAGGTTGGAAACCACACAGAAAATTTGCCCCTATGAAACTTGTCCAAGTCCCACAGCTAATCCTGGCAGAGCCACAAACAGAACCCAAATCTCCTGACTTTTGCGTTAGTCTATTAGTCTCACAAGTAAAACACAGGGTCCACTCAAACTGCCATGGGAGCTGCTTCTGCTTGCAAGTTTTATTTAAAAAAAAAAAAAAAGGAGGGGGGGAAATATCAGGGGACTCAATCTATTTATTGTCCCATGAGAGCAGTGATAATACAAAATAATATTTCTATTCATTCAGGCACTAAGTGGCCTTATTTATTTATCCATAATCTTTTAACGATGACATCAGCTGTCAATGCATTGGAGCCTTAGGTTTCCTTAACATTAATTTCTTCAGGAATTTATGCTGACTTCTTTTAAAAATAGTCTTGAAAATTAAACAAGGGTAGATGATGATGCTAACATGAAGGAATTTGTTTATATTTAAAAAAAATGACCTATTTCAATTCCTTTCAGTTTAAATTAAACAAACACAGTAGTAGATATTCTGCGTTCTTCTGATGAATATAGTAGGGGAAAAGTAGGGAGAGAATAGGGTAATGGGATACAAGGTGATACTTCAACTTAAGACATTGTTTCACATTAGCCATATTAATTACTGAAGTCAGCATGTGAAAATGGAATGAGTGTCTGCCTGGATTTGTGACTTCAAGAGTAGCGGACACTGCTCCGTATCTTACAGGATTAAACTATTACATGTATTTTACGCACACATACACTTTGCTATAGAACAAAATAGACCTGATTACTTCACTGCCTTGCACCATCTTTACTCACTTACACATGTGCAAAAATGAGTGTAAAACATTACAGGCAAAGTTCTCCAGACCTCTAAGCTAACCACACTACTTATGCAGCTCTACTCAGGCACAGTGGAGAACTGAGACCAGTGTAGTAGCCTTATTTTGCCAGTAGAAATTTCTCGAAGAAGAGTTGGGTATATTTGTTCTGAAAGATGGTGGTGAGATTTTTGTTTTTGTTTGTTTTTTTAAGGCTGGTATGAGTGACAGATACTGGTTTAAGTCACCGTGAGGTTCTATGTTTTCACAAAAAGGTCAGACAGAATCAAGGGATAAATATCACCTTTTCAAAGCTCTAGCCACCTCATGATTTAGCTACGTCTACTGGATTATCCGTCTTTTCTCCTTCAGAATGTTGTTCACATCACTGCGAGCTCTTTGTAAGGTTTTAATGCCTCCAACCTAGAGTGCCATTCCTAGTTTAAATCCTCTATATTTTTAGATTACTTTGACCTTGGGAGATAGAATATTGTTTTGAAAAGGGATTATAAATGACATTAGCGTTTGCTAACTATAACACATACCTGGTTAAGTGTGACAGCATTGTCTGTAAACCTTCTCCTGAGTCATCCAGCAAGAATTGCTTTTAGTTTTAAAATATTCATTTTATTATTGAGACACTGAAAACAGAACCTTTTTTTAAAAAACTGAATTTAAACAATTATAGGTACAATTTTCAAAAGCACTCAGCACTGACCTAACTATGCTCACACTGAAGGCAGCATTAAAACTCCCATTGCCTTCAATTGGAGCACAGTTAGGCCAGGGCTGAGCACTTTGGAAAACAGTCACAGGTGAGGTGCATGCACCTTTGCTCAGACTCACATGAGGTAGAAAGGATGCTCTTATGCTTCTGTACCAGGTTTCTATGTGACCTTGAACAAGTCACAATCTCTTCTTTGCCTCTGTTTCTTCATCTGTTAAAGGGGGGTGATAATACACAGATACCTCACCAGGGCATTGTGAGGCTAAATTAATTAACGGTTTGAAAGCATGGTGAAACTCTTTAATGGAAGGTGCTACAGAATGCAGAAGATTAGCATTATATTAGGTAGGGGCACACGCGCATGCACTATAAACGATGAGACGTACCCAAAATAGCAACAACTTCATCATCCTGGATTACTTCCAAAGACCCTGAAACCACAAAGCAAAGGCTGTCCACACTCTCGCCAGCATGGTAGATCAGATCCCCGGGGGCACAGTGTACAGTCTGAAATTCCATGGCCAAGGCTCGAAGGCACCCATCGCTAGCCAGTCTGAATGCTGGGTGCTCCTTGAAAACTTTGCGGTTCAGATGCACACAGATGTCTGCTCGCATATCCTTAGGGCAGATCTGTAAAACCTAAAAGGAGATTAGATCATCAGTTTCTGTGCAAGAGTCCCAGAGCATTCTATCGGCTGGTTGCCTTCATTGTGTCATCCCATTTTTTTTTAACCTATAGCAGAGTTTAAGAACTACAGCATTCTTCTCGGACATTTCCACCCTCAGTTAAAAGAAAAAGCTCTAACATTAACTTAGTCTACTTTACAATACCAGAAGGAAAATAATTTTTTATCTCAGCTACATTCTCTGCTGGATATTAAATTACTAGAATAAATGCTGCAGTTTTAAAACAGTAAAATTAACAGCACAGCAATGCACAAAGCTTGTGTAGAAAAGACTGCTAATGCCATGGGCTTGTATTTGATGGATATTTCATTCTTAATAGGAAAATTGCATGAAAAATCTGCACAAACTGTGCATAGTGCATTACCTACTTGGAGTGTGCGTGATAAGGGGAGTCATAGATTCCTTTAAGCTAAATAATCAGAAAACGTATTAACTTATCATGGCTAACTACAGAAGTATAAACACCTCACCCGCTGGCAAGAATGAACAGTCCTTTGTGTGTGAGATAAGTTGTCTTACACCCAGTTTTCCAAAGTGGGGAATCTTTAACCTTCCAGGGACAACATTTCTTCTAGTGCACCATCCTAATGGGTTTCTGTTTATCAAGCCTTTTTTATTAACATACTTCTATCTTTATGTGTATATTTGTGCCACTGCATCAGTGATCCTGTTGTGTCCAGTGTCACATCTACCTTGGGATTGTTGATATGCTACAGACACGAGTGAAGTGGGGACAGTGGATTTGCCAGTGTACATACAAATTTAAAATTACTAGTGAAAACTCTGGAATTGTACAATACGAATAGGAATTTGGGATCACAAGCTTTCCTGCAGGATTAATCTCTGATGGACTGGACATCAACACTCATTATTTGAGAGAAATACATTTAATAGAGCAGATGGCGTTTGCCTCATTTTTCTCAAAAGTAACTACTTCATCCAATTAAGGAACAACCTTCATGAGCTCCAAAGTTACTCCCATGCATCCATCCTTGATGGAAGGAGGGTGGTGGTTTAAGTGCAAAAGCTCATAGGTATTAGGGGCAAGGGTAAAACAGTAAATAGTTAGACTTATCAGAGACCAGAGACTATAATAAGGGACCACCATGGTACAAAACTAGAGTTCCAAGGCCCATATTTTCA
This sequence comes from Trachemys scripta elegans, assembly GCF_013100865.1. Lineage (NCBI taxonomy): Eukaryota > Metazoa > Chordata > Testudines > Emydidae > Trachemys > Trachemys scripta. The sequence continues at coordinate 41,285,884 of NC_048300.1, forward strand.
AAGATAGATACCTATATGGCATGTTAACTATGCATGCAGCCCTGCACACAGCTTCTTATTTGTGTATGCAAATATGCCTCCAGGGTCAAATCTTCTATCACTGGCCAAAGCCTAGGTACCAGGCTTTGCTCATGAGTCCTCTACAGCAGTGGTCTCCAAAGTGGGGTGCGCACATCCCAGGGCATGTGCAAGAGGATCCTTGGTGGTGCGCGGCAGGAGGAGTGCTTTTTTTTTTTTTTTTTTTTGCGCTTTGGCAAAAATGGTAGAGCTGGTGCGGCAGGGGGTGCGTGGTCAAAATTTTTTTACTGATAGGGGTGCGCGATCAAAAAAGTTTGGAGACCTCTGCTCTACAGAGCTGGAGGGATGGAATTCTACAACCAAGAGTGCAGTGTGCCAGAAGAAAACTAATCGACAGCCACTGTAAGAGTCCCCTTAACTACCATGGCTCCCTAGTCTGGAGGCAAGCGGATCTGTTGCAGATCCGCTAAAGCTTTAAGTTTTCTAGTCCCACCCCCAAGGAGCCATGCTACTATAGGATGTAGTAGTTCTGCAACTTTTCAGGCTCTACATTCCCACATTAGGAGTGAGGGAACACCATTTGGCTTGGACACACACAAATGAGGTAGTTAGCTGTACAGTTACCCAATTTACACTTGGAATGTTTATGTTCACACATACGTACCATATTTGCAGAAACTTGCCATTCAGAGATTAGCCTAGGAAGTGTGTGTGCGCACACACACTTCCCAATTATCTTATTGTCACATACATATTTTCCGGTGCTGTTATAAATGGGGCAATTACAGGAAAACCTCTGATTTTGCTAACGATGACTTTATGAAGGCATACAATATAAACCAGCATTACTGATGGTGGTGAGCTGACCAAGTGGTTTGAAGCGAAAACTGGAGTCCAACAGGTATGCATATTCAGTCCCATACATTTTGCTCTATTCTTAGAAAATTTCTTGTCCAGTTCCCTGAATAACATTGGTGGAGGCCACAGGATATCAGGACAAATGTCAAGCACCTTGACTTTGCAAACAATATCATAATGGTAAGGCCTACGGAGGAATATAACCAAGAAGCCGCAACTAACCTATACACAACAGCCACAGAATGGAGATTAAAATCGAACAAAAGACCAAACTAATTGAAACGTGAAAAATCAAGGAACAGCCTAAACTTATCATTAACAGTGTTGACATTGAACAAATAGAGAGTTTCTGCTACTTAGATTCCATCATAAGGTATGACAACCACTATGAAGACAACATTGACAAGTGGATAGCTACTGCCAGGAGAATGTTCACTTGCCTGAATATAAATGTTTGGAACCTTAACTCACCATGTCCATGACAGCTAAAACTAGTTTATATACAGTGCTCATTGTACCCATATTACTTCATGGTTATGAAACATGGGTACTGATAAAGCATCTGGAGCAAGAGCTGCAAATATCTGAAATGAGTTGCTTGCACCATATCCAGGTATGACAAGGTTAGACAGGCTAAAGAAATGATGACATCCATAGAAGACTAAAAGTACAGCGAGTGACTACAATCATCAAAAAGGTGCCAACTACAGTGGTTTGGCAATGTTGCTAAAATGACCCCATACTGCCTGCATAAAATTGTTCTGTATGGAAATAATGCATGGAGAGAGAGACAGCAGACATCCACGGAGATAGTGGTATAACATGGTATATGAAGCCATCCAGGAAACTCTCCTACAGGGTCCAATGACAGCTCAAAACAGAAGTAGATGGAATCCTCTCATAACTTTGGCCCTACCCAACCTTGGTGTTGGAAGGAGGAGACAATGATTTTATGAAACTCTCATCCAAAACGCTTCTGGCTCCCCCTATTGAATAGGAGATTATTGTATTTCTCACTCCCATTTTAGAGAAATTTGGGGCATTGCCTTCAGATTTTCAAATATGTTAAACCCACCATAGGTAACCCTTGATGTCTATGAGAATTCCTAGGACTGTAGTAGCCTTTCATCAGTATGAATATCGCAAAGAAGCCAAATGTGGATCATCATGGATTAGTTAGTGTTTGCCACTGGTTCCTGGTTAAACTTGATTAGGATGACATTTGCAAAACCTGAAGGCTTGCCTTTGCTTTTAGTTGGTTATTCATCCCCAGACTTACGCACAAGCAGCACCAGTTCAAGCACCATATTACAAAGATGGATTCTGAGGATAAGTTCACCTTTAAATATTTGTGTTACCTGTAGCGGGTTACATTATATTACACACTAACAATGGCAGCTGTGCAGGCATGTGGAAGTGATACCATGTTTTATTCATTATGCAGCATTCTGGAAGTTGTGGATGAATGCAAAAAATCAATGAAGCTCAGACTTGAGAATTTATGGACTGGTACAACCATTAGTCAGTGGTATATTTGTTAGTCCTTGTTATAAATGTTGAGGCTGATTTTTTTGTTTGTTTTATAGCCATAAATATTGGCGCTTATGCTTCCAAAGTGTCAGTTACTGAAAGCTCTTTGCTCTTTGAGATTCTGATAATTGGAGACTTTTCATATTAAAATAATTCTAGAAAGTGAAATGAATCAGATGTGATTTAATTTGAGTCTTGCTATCTCCAAAGGCATTCCCAGCAGTACGTATCTAGTATTTCCGTTTTAAGCAAGGGAAGCCAGGGATGAATCGCAAATATTTTTACATGCAGAATTACTTTTTGTTGCTGGAGCATTCCACTGTACTGTGTGCCCTGGGTGTCCCCGGACCATCCTTTCCAGGTTATATTCCTCTGTAGGTATATTCCCAGGTGGCTTTACATCCTTCCTGGAAGGCCACAAAAAGCAGTATTTGTGAGGATATGATCAGTGCCGCTGCTGATCAGTACATCCAGCACTGCAATATCATTCCTCCTGGAGAACTGCTGTTCTGGACAATACCCCCTCGAGTTGCACTCTGGGATCCAGATGGCAGAAAGCAATGCTAAAAGAGCCCCATCAGGAAGTCAAACAGTCCCGTCTTCCTATGGGACTCCAGGCAACCATCTCTAGGCTGCATCTGCTCAGCCCATCTCTAACAACGTTTTAAGTACTAGAGAGCAATGAGTTTGTTTGTTTTTAAATCACATCATCCACCATTTTGAACAATAAATTAAACAACCAACCAGAAGGCTGGTGATTGGAACGTTGTTGTAATTTCCTGAATTAATAGCCCTGGAACACACACCAGGCTCATTTCTCTGCTAACAAAAGGAAAACAATATCCATCTCTAGAAAAGTAGGCACCTAATATGAAGGGACTGAAGAGAAATGTTTTTGTTTTGGTGAAGGTGTATGTTATCTCAATACACACAAAGGGAGTTGTGCCGGTAAATCCAATGACTTAAGATGAGAATATTCCCCTACTAAAAGGAAGATCCCAAACTATCTTATTACAAGAATAGCTAACCTATATTAATAACCTATACCCTGAACGTCTACATGGTAATCAATACCCCTATTAATATGTGACAGGAGCAGACTCTGCACAGAACCACAGTTGCAACATGTGCCTCTCTCTGAGGTCAGGCAGCTCATCCGAGCAGCATGATCTTGTTTCCTCCCAACCTCCTTTTGGGTGGCATGCATTCCTTAGGGCCCAGGATATGACCAACCCCGACACCCTATGAGTACAGAAACTGCAATTGTGCCTGGCCCCTGGCACGGAGGGTGAAAAGGAAGGCAAAGCTGCCTGTGCCCTGTCCCCCTGGATACTCAGACTTGATTAGCGCACAGTCTAGCCCAGGGGTTCTCAAACTGGGAATCGGGACCCCTCAGGGGGTCACAAGGTTATTACATGGGGGAGTCACGAGCTGTCAGCCCCCACCCCAGACCCCACTTTGCCTCCAGCATTTATAATGGTGTTAAATATATAAAAAAGTGTTTTTAATTTATAAGAGGGGTCGCACTAAGAGGCTTGCTATGTGAAAGGGGTCACCAGTACAAACGTTTGAGAACCACTGCTCTAGCCCTACAAGAATATAAAACCTATTACCATCAATGCAAATTTTGTTTGCTTGATGTAATCTTGGCATCTCAATAATTCAACAGCTAAAAATATCAACATTGGGGATTAAATGGTTTGCAAGCTTGGAAGAGCTTTCAGTAAGCGATATGTTTCCTTCAGGTTGTATTCTCTCACCTTTTCAGTATCTATCCCCCTGGACATTGACCAAGTGGAAACGATATAGTCCATCACACGTTCGCTCAGACCTTTGGGCACTTGGTAGAGTTTAAGGAAGTCCCGGACGCTGTTCAGCATTTCATGGTACCGGTTTGTGTTGGCATACATTTGCTGAAAGATGGTTGTCACATTACCAAAAATGGTTGCATACAGAAGTGCTGTAAACAAAAGAAAAAAAGTAAGGTAGGTATTTTCCTAAAGTCTCAAAGAGCAGCAGACTGGAGAACTACGTAATAATTTGTTGTGTTGGTTTGTCTGCCCTCTCACAATGTCTGTGTGTCCATATATCCAAGGGCAACAGTAATGTCAGGTCCACAGAAGTGTATGTGATCACTTCACCCAAGTTAGGCTGGTAAAATCTTATAACACACAAATACAAACATTTCTGGGTCACTTGTAGCACTACAAATTCAGGATGGCTGTATAATTTATGATGGTGAGCATTGGGAAGTGAAAGGGAATTACCAAAACATATTCTATACATTTGTCTTTGTCCATCAAACAATTTAGTAGCATCAAAAACCATATAAAAACAAAATGTAAGATAAAAGAATGTTAAGACAAATAGTTTGATAGTAAATAGTTTAAAATTTCATCTATGGTCTATTGCTTCTGTGTTAAAATGCCATCAGTGACAGATTTCCCAGCTTTAACTGCATTACTACAGTAGTCAGTCGAGCCATCATTATCCACCTCAGCGTGACAACAACAATGCATCAAAGCACAAGAGAGAAGACTTCAGGAGGGGGAGGGATAGCTCAGTGGTTTGAGCATTGGCCTGCTAAACCCAGGGTTGTGCGTTTAATCCTTGAGGAGGCCATTTAGGGATCTGGGGCAAAAATCTGTCTGGGGATTGGTCCTGCTTTGAGCAGGGGGTTGGACTAGATGATCTCCTGAGGTCCCTTCCAACCCTGATATTCTATGATCTCCTTAGGCCATTGAGACCAGATGAGTAGGTCCAATCTGGATTTAGTCCAATGCAGGGCCTTCTCAGGAGGATATGCCCATGCGTGGAACTGCCTCCTTGAGGATGCATAACCATTTTCAGAACTCATAAATCCTTTCTCCTTGAACCAGCTTGCCCATTTTCCACCTACCCTTTTGGACAGATAGATAGGGAGCTGATGCTAGGGGAATGTAATTGGACCACTCTCCCTACTTCAGTCATCACTGTATACAGTGTCCAGGGGCACTTTTGATAAGTATCAGAGTTCAATAAATTATTTATGTATTCATGGGCCAAATCCTGAGGACCTTACTCAGTTTCAACTCAAATCACACCTCTCCTGGGATCCATAGTGCCTTAGTATAAGCACTGCTTAAAAGCTGAGAAAGGTCTTCAGGATTTGGCCCAACATAACTATTACATAACCCTATTAAAATACATATATTTGCTAACTTAATCACGTAGAGCAAGTGTAGCAGAACACCATAAAGAAAAGAAAAACAGGAAGGCCAGCTTTTAAAATCATATAACCAAGAGCTGGTTGGACCTTGGGCCAACCCCTTGGACCAATTCCTCATCAGTTTTTATTTAGTCCTTATGCTGACAAACCCTTCTATTAAAGTCAAGGAGTAACTTGATCACACTCAGTACCTACAAAACTTTGATAATGGGCTCTTCAGTCTAGCAGACAAAGGTATAGCACAATCCAATGGCTGGAAGTTGAAGCTAGACAAATTTAGACAAATTAAGACAAAATGCTTAACAGTGCGGATAATTAATAGAGCGGTGCAAAAAAAATTCAATGAGCAACTTATTTGCTGAAAAATGCAGTTTCTGGTCACAAAATTCAGGTTGAATTCGGCAAATGATTTTGGCAGAAAAAAATGAGGGAGTTTTTCTTTTCAAAAATGTCAAAATGGTTTGTTGCAACATTTTCTAAGAGAAATGTTTCAACTTTGTTTCGAAACATTTAATTTAGAAATTTAGATAGATTTAATACAAATGGTAAAAATCACCCCAAATATAAAAACATGTTTCGGATCAGATTGAATAAAATTCGGGACTTGGGGGGGTGGCAGGGTAGTTCATTTCAGCAAGAAAAAAAAATTGTTTTTTTGGGTCAACCAGAAACAAAACAATTTTTGGTCCAAACTGAAAAATCAAATTTTTTGTCCCGCTCTAGTTACAAGCTATTGGAACAACTTACCAAGGACTCTGGTGGATTCTTCATCACTGGCAATTTTAAAATCAAGATCAGATGTTTTTCTGAAAGATCTGCTCTAGTTCAAACAGAAATTCAGGGAAGTCTATGGCCTGTGATATTCAGGAGGTAAGACTAAAGGATTACAGCAATCCCTTCAGTCTTATAACCTACGAACCATTGGGAGTTCTGCCTGAATTTGCATTGAATGAACACTGAAGGAGGACTTAGGGCATTTGGCCTCTTGTTAGTAGTATTTTCCCCTCATTCTTTTCACATTTCCTAAAGGAGGAAAGTTAACAACTTTCTGGTCAATCTTTGCCCCCATCAGAATAAGGTTTTGCCATCAATGAAATTAATAGTAGGTAACAAATCCAATTTCCCCCCCGGATATGTTACATGTTGGGTTTTACACCTACGATAATTACTTTATATTGTATTACACTACATTATGTTTTAAAATCATAAGGCACAACACAACTAGGGGAAGCAAACAAAATATATCATTTTAAATAGGATAGCTAATCAATACACAATTGCATTGTTTCATGCACTATAACCAGTTGTTGTTGAGAGCCAACACCTATCACTTGATTTCTCTGATGGTGGTAGAAATACATAAATATTTTAAAGCCAATGCAAATAGCAGAAGGTATCCCACAAAATATGGCAAATAGGACTACTGGGTGTGGTTTTTTTTTAAGGTAGAGTTATGCTATGACACCAGAGGTATGATTATGTCTGACCCAGCATGCACTTAATGCTGAAAGGAAGAGAAAAGGTGGCTCTGGGTTCTATTTACCTTTAGTGTGGCAAAGCCAAGCCCTACCCAAGCTGACTCAGGTACAGAATGGACCTAGAAAAAAAAACAACCAAGTCCTTGCAGTGATAGGCCCAAATCAAAAACAGATCTAATTCCAGATGTGAATCCAAACTTTATATCTATATAAAAAGGAGCCCAGCCAAAATCCTGGATCCAAAACCCCTGAAATGTGAGTGCTTAAAGTGCAGATTCACACTTCCCTAATAAGCCCACTAAAGAGAGAGATTCAACCCTCAAATTTGGCTATCATCTCATGTCCAGATACAATGTTCTGGTCCATCTCAGCTTTCATAGACACAGCCTTTGCACTACATCCAGGCAAATGGGCTTAGCACAAAGTGGCTGGATGGGAGTTGCAGTAGATGCTGATGCCTCTTCTAAAAGAGAAGGAAGATTCAAAGGCTCCATTCCTCCTTCTCCAGGCATGCCTCTAACCCTCCGCTCCCTCTGCATAAGGATACAGAAGACCCTGATTGGAGCTGTGCAGACCTTGGAGGTGCAGACCTCCTGCACGAGCTCTTCGAATCCTTCCCAACCCTTCTGCTGCTGCTGTTAAAGGCTCTTCACAGCTGTGAACAGTGGGGCAGGATTTGCCCCTTCATGTAGTTCTTAAATGGCTTTTCTTCCACCAATCAAAATCAAGATTTCAGCTTGTGCTGCTGCACAATATATTATGCAAAAAGTCAAGAAGAATAATTTTTATATGGATTTTGCCTAGTGGTGTACAAATGATTTCCTATTTATTTGTAGCATTAAGGTTTGCATGAGCTAAACGGTACCTAAAAGCCTGCGGGATGCAAGTACCACATCTCATGGAGAAAGATGAAGAAATGCTTTTATCAATACATTTAATATAAAAACAATTTAATCAGCAGATTTTCTATTTAAACACTATCACCTTTTTCCTACTAGATGCTCTTCTGCTACCTGCTAGGACACTAAATATCATGGCCTAGATTCAGCTCTGACTTTTGCTGGCTTATCTGGCGTAATCATGAACATAGGGCCCCCAGCAGTGGAAAGTCCACCTGGAAGGAATCTGTGACAGCCCAAGGAATCTATAAACCCTCTTCCACTGGGTAGCCTTCAGCTAGCCAACGCAATCCCCAAAATGTGCAGCACTGAGTAGGGAGGGGGCATGGCAGTCAGCAAGGTTAGCTATGGATTCAATACCTTCTGGACAGCTTTCATTGGCGGGCCTTTACTGGAGCAAACGCTGTCTATTGTCACCTATGGAGCAGTGACTCTGGCTGGCTCAGGGAGAAGGAATTCACAACCCCTCTGCCGCGACGGGTAAATTGAACCCGATGTCTCTGAGTTATTGTCCAAGAAAATCAAGCAATGTGAAGTCTGGTGAAAAACAACACCCAATACTTCATTTTGATTAGTACGTGTGTGCAATTTAACAGCAATTTCAATTGCTAATTGCAGCCACTATGCTCCGATATTACAATTACCTTGCCAAGGGAAATTATTGCCGCATACATGAATTTCTTATTAAAAAACACTCCAAATCTTAATTTATCATTAGTTAACCATTTTATTAGGATTAAATGGACACAGGAAGGATGAGGATTATTTCAGTCTGTACAGGGGGATAACATTAGCATATTGCATATTGACCCGTAATGTTTCTGCAGAGGATAGCTAGTTGCATATCTTCACTTCTTTCTACAAGAATAATGAAATGAATCCATAATAAGATGTTCAAAGCCACAGAAGGAATTCAGAATCAAAATTCTTCGCTTTCAAAGAACTGGGTGGCAAAACAAACTCCTGTTTTCAAACTGAATGTTACTGCTCAAACACTAAATTGCAGTAGGGTTTGCCAACCGTCCAGGATTGTCCCAGAACCTCCAGCAATTATTCTTTGATTAAAGATTATGTCATGTGATGAAACCTCCAGGAATACGTCCAATCAAAATTGGCAACCCTAAATTGCAGGCTAAATGGTGGCATTAAGCTGCTGCCCTGTATTGGTGGTCCAGGGGAAGCTCTCTGGAGGCACTGAGCCTGATGTACTGTTGCTCTACGGCTGTTTTGTACCAGCTCTGCATCACCTCCGCAATAGCCCATTTTGGGGCTGAATGGAGGTGGGGCAGAGGAAGGAGGAGATGGATCTGAGCAAGAGACGGTGTGGTCAGGGTGGATCAACAGCCCAGCAATGGCCTATAAAGAGACACCAGTTAGGACAGCCCCAAGGGGCTTCCCCAGCCTGCACCAAGGTCTGAACTAGTCCGCAACAGCCCTGAATGGGAGGCACAAGCTGCCTCCCCTCCATCCTCTCACCTGCATCAGCACAGGAGTGAATCTGGCCCAGTGTGTCACAATAAGAGTTTTCTGTGCAGATCAATTACAGGATCATGGCCTGAGCAGCCATCTCCACATATGAACGAAGGAGAAGCGTCTTACGTAGCATCAGTGACATCCACATTCCAGATGTAAGCAGGGTCTGAATGAGCTTTCCCCTGACAGCTAGTGATAAGCTGGGGGAAGACCATGTTTGCACAGACACACCTACCCAGCCCAGGTGCGCAGCTTTGTCAAAATGATCAATTTTGGCTGGTTATGGGTGGCAAATCACTCTAGGATTTGAGTGCAGGGGTAATGAAATGTTGTTATCCTTATTGTACAAGTAATGGGCAGCAGAACTAGCATGTGCCTAGCATGTCCTGGTTGGGGGGGGTCACACTAAACTGAACCTCACTTGCTAACCAGAGGGTAGGGGTGTCAAATCCCAGCGAAGATGAGTGAGTGGGGACAGGTGTTCCTACCTAATGGTGTAGACTCTGCCTAAAGAGTCCTAGACACCATTTGACCCGTTCCTCTCCAGTGTTTAATGACAGAGCTGATTAGACTCAATTGAGTCTCTTTGTTTCTGGTTGGGGATTCCTAGCGCTGACAACACTGCTGACCAGTTCTAGAAGATTAGCCTTAGACCTTGCATGAGGACAGTGAAAGACAACACAGAGACTGCACTGGCCGTGAAGTTCCCCACTACCTGCTGAAATCACTAAGAGCTGGGTTAGGTAGCAGAACTTCAGAATGTGATTTCGTGGGAGCAGCAAGCCTTGGCGGCTGGTGGCAGCAGAGAGCCACAGCCAGCAGCAGCAACAGCAGAGAGATGGTGGCCAGCAGTGGCAGCAGAGAGCCAGTTGCTGAGGCATTGCTCGACACCTCCCGCCCCTCCCACCCACCCCGCCCCAGTGGGGGAGGTAACCTTGTGAACACACTTCTGAACTCTGGGTCTTCACTAACCAAGGACTGCTAACTGAGTGGGGCACAGCAGAGGGAGAGAGGACTGATGCGTAAAAGGGACATTTGTTCATTGGACACTGAAGCAAAGGACACTGCCCAAAGCACTGTGGGGTCAGGTTTGCTTATGGTCACATGCTTTTGAACATGGTTGAGGTGTTTCCCAAATTAATGCTTGGTTCCCATTCCCATTTAACAAAAGTTCTCTTTCATTATACGCAGACTCAGTGCTTGTGAGTGGGGAAGTGTTGCCTCTTAGAGGCGCCCAGGGGTGGTTTTAGGTTTCCCCAGATTACTGGGGGGGGGGAGGCTCAAGACACTTCTGTTTTATATTTTTAAGAGGAACCCTTAGATATTGAACTTGGCCACTGCTACTGCCAACTCCACCTGGTAGAAGGGTTACCTATACTATTCATCTATATCTGCACCAACCAGACTGGACAGCAAACAAACCGAGTTCTCTCAGCAAATGTCACTTCACACACAGAACTGTCAAACAGGACAGAACGGCTTTTTGTCTGCCAGTTACATTTTCTCTGACAAAAGTAAAACACATTGCCCCCAACAATGTGGCAACCTATTAACTATTCAGTCCGTGTCACCTCATTTAAACCAGTATTTTAATAACATCAAAGATAAAAGCACAGTAATTTCTACAGCCAATTACTCGCACAAATGAGTCATGAAGGTCAGGCACAGGTTGCAGAGGTCACCTAATAATTTGCAATTTCTAATGATCTAACAAGTGTAAAAATAAATAACTCCACGAGAAATGTATGTATATGGATACCAAAGTGAGAGACCCCTCTTTAGGGTTTGATTTCAAAACTGTAAAAGACAGAAGTTTCTGTTTGAAGTAATTGCGAGCCTCTCAGTCTTCACAATTACAGATCTGAATGCTGTGCATGTTTCCCAAGATGAATCATCAGACTGATTATGATCATGCACTCATCCCAAACTCTTGCGCATGTACAGATTATATTCATACAAACTATACAGCAACAAATTATACCAATGTCCAGTAGTGAAAACCCTCCCAGCAACCTTGCAATTCTACATTGAACTGAACTTTCTACCTGTCTCAAGAAACCAGCAGTTGAGAATTCTCGAAGTGAGCTGGAGGATCTATCTACACAACAGTTCCACTTGATAAGTAACAAAGACTCATTTATTGACTAGGTTGTTCTATGTTGGATACTTTTCAAAAAGAGTTTATACATTTAAGTTGTTTACTGGCTTGTAATGTATGTTTCATGAACAAGTTTCATCCTAGATTACTACAAATAATTTTAATTCAATAAATGGTTGAGTGCACGCTGAGACTGGAAGATTCATTACACTAATTCAGCAAAACATGACTTCTAACAGGACACTGAATGCAATGAAAAATTAGCTGGAAAAAAAAAGCAAGCATGCCTAAAGCAATTACAGTCTAACGATTATTCAGATAACGCATTTGTGATGTCACACAAAATTAACATCTTATCAGCTAAAGAGAAAGAAGCTGAAATTAATGAATGTATGAATGTAAGTGAACAGGCTGATTGTTTTTAACATATGATTAGGATAACATATGATCTTGTAGTTAATCAAGATGATGATTACAGATTTCCTATGGTTATTCCTACTGGGAGTTCCCAAATAAACCAGAAGTAGTTTGGAATCATTAAATGCATACTTGTGGTTAACGTGTGATATTTGTGTGCATGTGTGAAAGGGAAAGGGTTGGCTACAAATTATGATCTGGGGAGGAATTTCAAACTGAGAGCTGACATTTCAGTAAGTAATTGTTTAAATTTCTAATTTTAGAATCACTTTTGGTTGAACTGTCACTGACAGCTCAATAACTTTTGAGCAATATAAGCTTGACTGAAAAATTAATAAGGACCTTTCTTAAAAATCTATAGTTCTAAATGGGTCCCGATTATCAGCTCCCTAGAATTGTTAGGTTTATGGCTTTGTGATAAAATTGATTTACTAAGGTTTAATTTAATACTTTGTGGTAAGATTTCACACTAAAATATTTTTTTTCTGAAAATATATCTTTAAATTCTGATTAATAAAACCTATAAATACATAATTCTCGGGTCTGTTCTTTAGCTAAGCAAACCAAAATTAAAACAATTTACGGAGAAACATGGGACGGTTGGTTAAATGGTTGATTAAACTTACTCAACCAACATATTTTATTCCATAATTACCCTAATATTTTCACTTGGTGAGAAAAGGAATTATATTAGCTATGATGTAATCAGTCTACCGTACATGAATTCCTGCATTCACATCTTGGAAAACTGCCTGTTTCCAAGGTTAAGGGAAACCACTACTGGGAACTGTGTAGAAGAGGGAATTCCAATCACTGGAAGGCATCCCATCTTTCCTGTCTCTCCACACTCCCCCTCACCCTGCATACACTTATGGGCTGTCCCACCTCACTCCACTGCCAGTTCATAATCTCAACCTCAGGCTGGAAACCCACCATGGAGAAGTAAGTTGCAGCATTAGCTGAGGCAGGGGTAGAGAGGAACTGTCCCATTGCCATTAATTGAGAGAGTTTGAAGCATAGGGTCAGCAGCAGCAGAAGTGGAAATCCAAGGTAGGCCCTTATGATTATGAGAAGCCTCTTTTGATGGGGGAAGAGAAGCTGTGTTCCTCCTTAGAGGGAGGGCAAGAGACTGGAGCAAAGTATGCTGCAGTCTGAGTTAAGGCCCCTATGAGTTCACTCATAGTTGTGTGTTCTACGGGTAAAGTGCCCTCTGCTGATAACTAATGGAACAGCAGAAGCACACTGTACTCCCTCACCAATGAAAACAGCTGCTTTGCAGGAGGATTGTCAGTAAAGTTTATGCACCTGGTAAAAATATAGCTGATAAGGTCTGGAAAAAAACCCAGAGCAACAGTAGTTGTTTTTTTCTCCCTTTTCCTGACTTCAAAGAAAGCAGCAATGCAATCTATTGAAAGCGTGGGTAGCATGAACCAGGATTCAAACAAGGGAACAGCTGCTCTGAGAAGCCACTTAAAAAAGAAGCAAGGGATAGAGAGGTTGAAACACCTGTGCACCTTAAAATGGGCTACAAGGAGTGCAGTTGGGTAGAAGCACAGGACTGAGACCCTCCCAGGCACAGATACCAATAACTCTTTCCTCACACACATTTCTGAAGACACAGAATCGGGGTGGCTGGTACTGCAGACAAGATGGCACTTTGCCAAATAACTATCTTTCACCCAAAAAACCCTGAAACCATTTAAAATTCTACTAGTTTCAGGTTTAATATGGAAAAAAGTCAGATGAGTTTTGGGAAAAACATTTTGGAACCTGAAGCCTTTCAACAATATTGAATTTTGATGTCTCTACCTAAGCAAGAAACTTGGCTTCAAAAAACTTGTGATTTTGTTTTTAACAACTTTGACTGGCTCAGAAGAGCAACTGCTACAACACTTGTGCAGTGCACAGAGCTCAACTAAAATCTCAAGTTTGGTCTTGCTTCCACTCAATGGGTTCAAATGAGCAAGAAAAAGAGAGACAAATCAGAGTGTAGGAACCCACGCAAACTCAAAATGCACAAAAGTCCCGATTAAAACCAATGTGAATCAAAGCCAAGAGACACAGATCTAATACTAGTCTGCCACCTTTCTCCAGACATGGCACTGGTGATTCAATAAGTGGCACTCTTTCCTCTGAGCCAGTACTGAGCCAATGCCCAAGGCCTTGCAGTGCATTGTGTTCTTGAAGCGCCTGCATTTTGGATGGGAGCTAAAACCAAGATCTTTACATATCTATCATAGATAGATCATTAAGGATCCCAGGGCATTTTGTACAAGAGGGGAGGCAGCCCTTCACTTCAGTGCCATGGGCCAGTTCTAACCGGGTACAGCAGAACCTCACTAATTTACAATAATCACTAGAAGAAACACGGCAAAGGACTGGAGGTTTTGCATTAGCAATTAAAATAGCCTCACAAAATATACCATGTTTATTATATGCTTTGACAGCTATAGTTTAGCATTAATCATTTTTATGCTGAAAGATGCTAATGGCTGCCAGCAGGTGGGTCTTAGATCCAAAGACGATCATAGACCAAGCATGCTCTCTCTCTCAAGGTCAAGGGAAGGAGCAATCATTCCCTTTTATGTAGTAAAAACAGCTAGGATCTATGGGGACCACCCAAGGCAAGAAACCACATGGTAGAAGTATACTTGGGCCGAATTTTTATGCCTGATCTGAACTCAACTAGATCCCAGCCAATCTGAACCTGACCCAAGCCTGTCCATTTGTTTTCATACCTGACCCAACCCTAACACTTGTAATCTGGTGGGTCCTGTCAGGTTTGGGTCAGGTCCGAAGCCAGCAACTCACACTGCTGCCCCACCCCAGGCCTCGGCTCCTGACCCCTGCTGGACTTTGGGTGTCCTGCATTCCCTGCCCCATCTCCAGCCCTGTGCTCCACACACCCCGCGGGAGCTCCACCAATGGTACTACTGGGCACAGACGCCATGTGACACATCACACTCAGCCAGGGCTCCTTCTTACAGGGCTGGGATGGTCACTCCTACACGTTCCCCTCCAGGGAGCTCAGCCACGAGACAGCGGCTCTGGACAGCCCCAGCACCTCTGCCCACCCGACGTCATGCAGACAATCAGGGGATGGGGAGGGATTGAGCCTTCCCCCAGCCCACACCCCCGGATGGCCATCCAGCATTGTCCCATACCTGACATGCTGCGGTGCCGGTGTCCCACCTCCACCCTCAGGGTAGCGCAGTGCAGGCTCCCAGCCATGACCTGTGCCACAGCATCCACACTACCATTTTGTGCATTAGCTTGAGCGAAGCAAACACTTGTCTGTCTGCCCAGGCTGGGAAGCACAGTCCCAGCTGTAGTACGGATATATCGCTAAGGACCTCGGGGAGGTGCTCTGGTTGCTAGCCCATGCCACCACCTCTACACTGCTATTGTTACCCATGCTGGATAAATTAAAGCTAACATGGGTATGCAGGGTAGACATACCCATGGGGGCTAGGAGATGGGTTGTAGACTGTGTGTGAGTTGGAGGCAGAGAACCCTAGGAAGCAGTTGTGAACATGATCCTGAAAAGGAAACAGAGGATTTGGGGCACAGAACTCATTGGCATGACAGATTTGGGGATTTCTGAGCATGGAAACTGCCTGCTGTTAGTTTCTTCTGTGTTCAGCGAAATAGGATTGTGTGTCTATTTTTTGTAAATTCACAAGATTACACCAAGAATACACCTGACTCATATCACTGATTTTTCAACCCTACAAGGCCCAGAACACTGGCTAACCAGTCAGGCCAAAAGGACAACATTATTTTACAGCATCCAAAAGTGCACTAGGTACCTCACAAAACAAGTAAAGACAACAGGGTTCATGCCTCAGCATCCCTAAGGCCTCAATCCTGCAAAAACATGTGCATATGCTTAACTGTATGGACTTGGAATAACCCAAAGGACTTCCACAGGACTGCTCACAGTGCATACAATTAAGCACCTGCACAAGTCTTAGGAGGATCAGGGCCTAAGGCATCAGTCTTGCAATGAGCTCCATGTGTGCCCAACACAGAACTCACTGCAAGATCTGGCTTGATTTCAGTCATGATGTAGTGAAGCAAAAAAGTAGGGAGATACACTACCTCCCTGACCAGGGCCGGCTCCAGGCACCAGCCCACCAAGCATGTGCTTGGGGCAGCGCCTGGAAAGGGGCGGCGGGGCCCCAGCTGGGCTCGCCGCCCTCCTCCCGGCGCTCTGGCCGCTGGGGAGAGCGGAGAGCCCGGCCGGGCTTGCCGCCCTCCCCCCGGCGCTCTGGCCAGTCGGGGATTGTGGGCCCGCAGCCGGGCTCAGCGCCCTCCCCTGCCGCGCTGGGGGGTGAGGGGGTGGGGGGCTTTTTTGCCTAGGGCGGCAAAAAAGCCAGAGCCGGCCCTGTCCCTGTCGCAAGTAGTACTGTTAGCAAGCTGAAGCTGTACTCACCAAAGGCTTGTGTGCAGTACAATTAAGTATGAAAACACGTTACATTAGTCAATGCTCTGTAGCATATTATGTAAAACAGACTTCTATGCATCTCTCTAGAGACAAGGGTTTCCATTTGTGTACTGGTAAAGTGGTAAAGCTCCCACTTCTCCATTCTGAATCCTCCAGGCACCAAAGATTGCCCCACTCTTCCATGCTGTAGGTCCTTCTCGGCTTATTGCTTGTACATCAGGAAGTCTTTGCTCTGTCCCTGTGGGTGCTGCATCTCTAGACTTTCCCTATCAATGGGAAGGCGCAAGATAGGGCATAGCAGGAGAAGGAGACTTCCCAATAGACAGGTGTGGGTCTTTTGGATAAAAGGCAAGAGAGAGGTCCTAACCACTCATGGTCATTAGAAACTCCTTGATACTTTTCATAAGGGCAGAGCTGTTAATCTTTCTGGTGAGGCCAAATTCCAGCTCAGATGAAAAGTTAGTTGGCTTTATTAGCCAATCAGATTGCCCCTTTATTTAATGCCATAAGACCTGAACAAATATTTGGCATCAAAAGCTTTCTGAAACAATATCTGAGAATGTTGGCATTCCAAGGACAATAGGGCAGGTTCACCGCTGGAATAATTTTACTGACAACAGGGATGAATTTAGCTCAATGTATTCACTAGCAGATTTAATCATGGAGAGAATTATTAAAGTGGTAGAAGATCTGATTAAATCCCCTGCAATTTAGAAAGAAGGGGCACTATTGCACTGTTTTGTAGAATTTTATGGACAATCAAAATGAAATTGTCTTGAAAATTAAAGTGGATTTCCATTTCATTTCCCAGTGCTAATGAACAGATCACCATTTAAATGACAACTGAGTCATTTAAGGGCATCATTTTTCTTTTACAGAATAATGCATGGACCATTTTCAATTACCTCACCTAAATTAAATCTCCAGATACTAATGCTAGGTTTTGCTGATTTGTGCCAAATACTAATGCTTTTGTTCTGAAGTCTGCTATATCCACCAAGTTTGACTGAAATAGAGGGACATCACCAAATCAAACTTCTGTCTGAACAGTTTGTTTTTTTAGCCTATATTGTTACAAGTCACACCTCTAACAACAACAAATATTAAAGAAAACAAACATTCTTTGTTTGCAGTTTACTTTTTGAATTTGACAATACTCTGCGTATAATCAGTTTTGCGGTTTCGTCTACATAGTCAATTTCCGCTGTGGTTTATATGAGTTTTTCCACAAAAGCAAGAGGAGAGAGAAAAACATTTTTAAAAAATAGGAACGTGTGATTTTAAAACTGAAAAATTGGCAGAAGGATTCAGGGAAGGCATTAGTGTCTTTTAACTCATTTTTTTTAAAACTCTAGCTGTCTCCATCAAATACAATCTGTGGGATTGGGTTAGTGTTTTTGTTTTGTGCCGCAGATATCTTTGTGCACCATGTTTACTACCCAGATCCAGAGGTGTTTGGGAGTTAAGAAATGAACCTGAATTTTGCAGCTTGAGCCTCTCCATTATTGCTTAAATGTAGTAAAGTTTTTGCAGCTTTTCCTTCATCCTGAGGTATAGTTCAGTAACTAGAGTCATAAGAGTCAGTCACTCTGCATTGCTCAAACATTCACTCCATAGTGTAAAATGCAGAATTACACATTAATTCTACTATTTAATAACTGGTCTAGACCTCATTTCATTGATTTACCTCATCTTAAAGGAGCAAGCTTACAGTATTTTACAACAGGTCTCTTTCTAAGGATCCAGCCCTGCTGGATGCTGACTGATTACTGTGAGGTGGAGGATTCCATCCACTCCCACTGCCAGATCAGGTGCAGTTCTTCATAGAATCATAGGACTGAAAGGGACCTACGAGGCCATGTAGTCCAGTCCCCTGCAATTACAGCAGGACTAAGTATTATCTAGACCATTCCTGACACGTGTTTGTCTAACCTGCTCTTAAAAATCTCCAATGATGGAGATTCCACAACCTCCCTAGGCAATTTATTCCAGTGCTTAACCACCGACAGTTAGGAAGTTTTTCCTAATGGCCAACATAAATCTCCCTTGCTGCAATTTAAGGCCATTGATTCTTGTCCTATCCTCAGAGGTTATGAAAAAAATGTCTCCCTCCATTTTGTAACAACCTTTTATGTACTTGAAAACCGTAATCATGTCCCCTCTCAGTCTTCTCTTTTCCAGAATAAACAAACAGGGCTTTGGAGCAGAGCCCAGAGCTGGAGCATGGAGCAGCTCCGGAGCAGTGGAGCTGCAGGTTTTTGCCTGGAGCTGGAGTGGAGCCGGAGCACAGCTCCAAAGCCCTGTAAACAAACCCAATTTTTTCAGTCTTCCCTCAGAGGTCATGTTTTCTAGACCTTTACTCATTTTTGTTGCTCTTCTTTGGACTTTCTCCAGTTTGTCCACATCTTTCCTGAAATGTGGCACCCAGAACTGGACATAGTACTCCAGTTGAGGCCTAATCAGTGCAGAGTAGAGCAGAAGAATTACTTCTCATGTCTTGCTTACAACACTCCTGCTAATACATCCCAGAATGATGTTAGCTCTTTTTTTTATTTTATTTAGCTTGGGGTCCACTATGACCCCCAGATCCCTTTCCATAGTATTCCTTCCAAGACAGTCATTTCCTATTTTGTATGTGTGCAACTGATTGTTCCTTCCTAAGTGGAGTACTTTGCATTTGTCCTTATTGAATTTTATCCTATTTACTTCAGACCATTTCTCCAGTTTATCCAGATCATTTTTAATTTTAATCCTGTCCTCAAAAGCATTTGCAACCCCTCCCAGCTTGGTATCGTCTGCAAACTTTATAAGTGTACTCTCTATGCCATTATCTAACTCATTGATGAAGATATTGAGCAGAACCAAACCCAGAACTGATCCCTGCAGGACCCCACTCGTTATGCCCTTTCAGCATGACTGTGAACCACTGATAACTACTCTCTGGGAACGGTTTTCCAACCAGTTTTGCACCCTTCTTATAGTAGCTCCATCTACGTTGCATTTCCCTAGTTTATTTATGAGAAGGTCATGCGAGACAGTATCAAAAGCTTTACTAAAGTCAAGATATACCATGTCTACCGCCTCCCCCTATTCACAAGGCTTGTTACCCTGTCAAAGAAAGCTATTTGGTTGGTTTGACATGATTTGTTCTTGACAAATCCATGCTGACTGTTACTTAACCAATATTTTCAATGAGCTGTTTCCTATAGTCCCATTCTGAGACATACTGAACACCCACTATTTTATTTAAGGAGTTACAGATACTCATTACCTGTTGAGCTCAAGCCCCAATTTAGCAATGCACTTAAGCACCTGTGTAACTTTGAACATATGAATAATCCCATCCCTCTTCTGCAAAGCACGTAAGCATGTGCTTAAAATTAAGGATGTGCTTTGCTGAGTTGGGGACTTTGCACTTAACTGGATAAGTTGAAATCTCACAAAGAGATAATTAAAAATTTCAAATTCTCAAACTGAACTATGTGAACTTGACGTAGGAAACATACAAGTACTCCTGTTCTTTTTGCGGATACAAGCAATACTGGCTGTCAGTGAAAAAGGTGAAAATAAAGCCATTAAATTGGAAAGCCCTGACTGCTTAGGAACTGAAAAGATTTTACCAGTTTTCAGTGAAAGTAAATGGATTGTCCCCATTCAATAAGGACAGCAACAAAACAAATACTTTTTCCTTAGTCTAATTTCATTTATGAGTGATTCCTGACTGACTGCTTGTGTGTGTTTTAGATAACTGATTCCCTTTCAACTCTGACCTGGTCTTTGTTGCTACTTAATCAGCCCATATATGTGATTTTGTTCAGTTTTTCACGCACATACTTGGCATTGTAACTATTTATTTTAATAAGTACAGTATATCCACCATTACATATATATCCATGAATAGTCTCATAATTGTCTCATGAGTAGCATTTGTGGATTTTACATGTTGTGGCAGGACCAGAATCAGAGCAGTTGAAGAGAGAATTCACAGCAGGCTTCAATTAAGCAAATAAAATAAAAACACTCTCTCTAGTTTCTGATTTTGTACAGGGTTCTGGGAAACCAGAATAACTCACATCTGCAAAGGCTTTGGCCACATTCCTTCCAGGCAGCATAGCAATCTAAATACCAAACAAACAATATAAAACCCAACCACATACACGGGACAGCTCTAATGCCTCCACAACAACCCGACTTGGCACCCAGTCAGCAAATCCTTGTCTGTCTCTGGGCTAGGAATTTCCCAGTCTCTTTCAGGCTTTGACTTCATTGACAAAAAAGTGTGTTTTCACCTCAGAGTAACACATGTTCACCGTCCTACTGTAAAATCACAGTAGAGACAAGGCACTCCAGTCTTACCATGAGGTAAACAAAGCCAGATCAACCACCAGTGGGGGGAGGCAGGCAATATTAGTGATAACCTGGCCTTATAACTAGTTCACTGTAAAAACTACAAGTGCCTTGTCTCCACGTAGGATTCTACAGTGAGATAACCATTATACATTATTCTGGTGTAAAAAGACCCATGCTTTTGTGCCAGTGAAGTCAAAGCTTCTTCCCCTAACCAGATTCAGCTGTACTGACTGTCTCAGTTCAGAGAGGCTTTGCCAGCTGGGCCTCTGAAACCTCTGCCTGGACTTTACAATAAGCATACTGCTGTCCTGCTTTGGTAAGGCAGACTCCTAGGGATAGTGCAGTGCTCCAGGATGCCCTGTAGCATGCATCAAGTGACCACAAGTCCTGTCATCATGCATACATACTCCTCCTCCCCCTCCCCCAGACTGTAGTGAATATAAATGTCCATATTCTGGAGGATGTTTACAAATAGCTTCCCATCAAACATGAGGCCTATTAGAGAACATAACAACCATATCTCTTTGAAACCTTTTGGTGTTCTCTTCAGTCTCTCAGTGGAAAAGGCTGAAGATTCATTTTAAATACATTTTGAAAGCAAATAAGCAAAGCCACTACGCATTTTAACATATAGAATGACCCAATTAAGATTGACGAAATTTTCAACATGGCTAGTAAGCCAGTGAATTCGATTGAGATAAATAAGACATTCTCCTTTTCAAGATTCATCTGCAGTAGTTGAAAAGACCCAGTCATTCAAATGACTTTTATATGAGTCACAATCATCCCACACACATTACCATTAGCTGTACTCACAGCCTAAAATCAACAGCTGCATGCGATGCGTACAAAAATATAAGATGGAAAGATGTCAGAGTTGACAGACAACCATGTTGGGTGGCTTCTTTTGGTAGTGTGGTGTACTGAAGAGTGAAAGTCAAATTAGCAATGATGCTTGGGGCACCTGAGGGAAAAAAAGGAACCAGAATCGTCTGCTTTGGGTTTTAAAGGACAAACTGTGCATTGTTGTGCAGGAGGGAACGATTCCACTGTAGAACAGTGAAGTGGATTGTATCCTTGCCTTGGAAGTAATGGACAGTTGCTTCTGTCTGTTTTGACATGAAGGATCTGATCCTGCAAACACTTACACACATGCTTAACTTTACTACTTGACGTCAATGGGACTACTTATGGTAGTAAAGGTAAGCAAATGCTTACGTGTCTGCAGGATCGGGGACTAACAACTGCATTAGGGCACATGTTGACAAATGTATGTTAATACTGTGCATTGAAATTGGAAAGACATGGTGTATGAGGTAATATCTTTTATTGGACCAACTTCTGTTGGTGAGAGAGACAAGCTTTCAAGCTTACACAGAGTTCTTCTTCAGTACTTTCTTCTTCAGCTTCTTCTTCTGACCTGAAGAAGAGCTCTGTGTAAGCTTGTTTCTCTCACCAACAGAAGTTGGTCCAATAAAAGAGATTACCTCACTAGGGTTGCCAGGTGTCCAGTTTTCAACCGCAATGCCTGGTCCAAAAGGAACACTGGCAGCTCCAGTCAGCACCACCGACCAGGCCGTTAAAAGTCCGGTTGGCAGTGCTGCAGGGCTAAGGCAGGCTAGTCCCTACATGTCCTGGTACCGCGCTGCTCCTCGGAATCAGCCAGCTGGTCCGGTTCCTAGGCAGGGAGGCACGGGGCTCCACGTGCTGCCCCCGCCCTAAGCGTCAGCTCCGCACTCCCATTGGCTGGGAACCACGGCCAATGGGAGTTGGGGGGGGGGCCGTGCCTACAGGTGAGAGAGTGTGCAGAGCCTCCTGCCTCCGCCCCCCCCGCCCAGGGGCCGGGCCTGCTGGCCGCTTCCGGGACGCATTGCAGAGCCAGGACAGGCAGGGAGCCTGCCTTAGACCTGCTGCACTGCTGACCGGGAACCACCCAAGGTAAGCCTGTGCCCCAACCCCGAGCCCCCCCCCGCACCCCCTCATCCCCAGCCCCACCTGAGAACTCGCACCCCCAGCCCAGAGCCCATACCCCGTACTGCACCCCAACCCTTCCCACACTCTGAATTCATCAGCCCCACCCCCCCAGCCTGAAGCCCCCTCCTGCAACCCAAACCCCACACCCCCAGCCCAGAGCCTGTACCCCCTCCTGCACTGCAACTCCCTGCCCCAGCCCAGAGCCCCCTCCCTCACCCTGAATCCCTCATTTCTGGCCCCACTCCAGAGCTCACACCCCCAGTTAGAGCCCTCACCCCCTCCCGCACCCCAACCCCCTGCCCAGTGAAAGTGAGTGAGGGTGGGGGAGAGCGAGCCACCGAGGGAGGGGGAATGTAGTGAGTGGGGGGCAGGGCCTCGGGGAAAGGGTGGGGCAAGGGTGTTCGATTTTGTGTGATTAGAAAGTTGGCAACCCTATACCTCACCCACCTCTCTAATATCCTGGGAAAGACAAGCTACAGCACTGCATACATGCATAGAAATTGTAATGTGTGATGTAATTGTGCATGTTCCATGCCTAATCCCCAGAGAGAATATGTACATATCAAGATGCCTAGTGGGGGGGGCAGTACAGGGTGCCAGAGCAAGAAGCAACTCAGCCACCGAATAAACAAAAGGTTACTTAGCTTTCTGTGCTTGTCTTAGTTGGCAAGTTCCTGGGGCCAGATGTAGTAGATCTAACAAAAACCACCTAACATTTATTAAAATGCACAAAGTCACTAAACAACCAACTACTATAGATTATGAAAACTGCAGGTCACAGAAGGATGTCTATGAAAATTCATATAGCCAAAAGTAATATAATAAACTCCTACTTGCAAGCCTTCCAGATTTGGGATATTGGTTTGGGGAGATAAAGTAGGGAGGACAAAGAAGTGAATGAGTAGATCTAAACAGTATGTTCTAGTTCAGTAATAGTAATTCCTGCACAGAGTCCAGTATTTTAAGTGAAATTCTGTGGCCTGTAGAAGGTGAGACCGGATGAGCACAATGGTCCCTTCCAGCCTAAAAATTTATGAATCTAGACTGCAAAGTTTGATGCCCTGCCTGTCCAAATCCTCCATTACCCTGCTGCTGTAATACTGAGTCTAGCCTCAATTCTGAGGCCACCACTGTAACTAGGGAAATTTCTGTCTTTATTCTCAGTAGACTTAGTAGAATGTTCATGACGGAACATATTCAAAACACGAGTTGTTGCAGTTTAAAACCGTCTTCACCTTGCATCAGCATTTAATCACCTATTTAGGCAGTTTATTGCCTTCTGCACTCCCTTGCCATGCACATCATCCCTTCAACAGAATTCCATAATGTTATCCCAAGTTTCTTACAGTCATTAGAAGCAATGTTAAGAACTTACACTTCACACTGTAATTGACAAACGTAGCAGCATGAGTTGGGCAAATCACTGTGGCAAATATA
Organism: Trachemys scripta elegans; assembly: GCF_013100865.1. Lineage (NCBI taxonomy): Eukaryota > Metazoa > Chordata > Testudines > Emydidae > Trachemys > Trachemys scripta. Next base: position 41,310,071 of record NC_048300.1, read on the forward strand.
TTTCATGTCATTTAGTGGCACTGAAGTTATCAAATTATAAAGTCATAAAAATGCAGAAACACATTTTAGCACTTAACAGTTTATGGCAATAAATCTGCCTGTTCATGTTTTGAGGGCTGACAATATGAAGCTAAAGAACCGTTAATAGGTTGTGCATCCTCATGTCTACATTCCTCTCTTCTTTTTAGGAAGGAGTCTAATGCAGTTGGAATGCCTTCTGATCACTCAAAAATTGTGGCTGTTAATAGTGAATATTTGCTGTCAGATATTAGAGACTCTGGACAGCAGTCTCAGCTTCGATCTGTTGTAATCAGTCAGAATACAGGCAGCAGTAGGAAAACATTTTAATAATCCAAGATCATTTGATATTCCTGAGGATATTTTCCATTCAAAGCATGTTTTTTTTCTGCCAGTCATCAATATGCTACCTGTGAATTAGCAACATTGTTTGGGCATGAGTGCCCTTTGGGGTTATCCTTAAGCACCTTAGGGATGTACATGCTTGCTGACATTCAGGGGTTAGATTCTGGTTATTGTGGTTTTGAGTTCCATCTCTCTCTGACTCCCCCATAGCCCATCTACCTACTTTGCCCTCCTTTAATGATCAGATCCCACTGGCTTCATCTGGCCATCTCTTACTACTACTGCCCTGGCTTTCTTCCTGACCCTCAATAGTCCTCTGTCTCCCCAACCACTTCCACTTTTCTACTCAATACTCCTTTATCTGCCTCCTGAGTTTCAGAAATCTGTCATGGGATTCAGTGATTCAGCCATCTCTCTGCATCAGACAGCCTTCAAAATTTAAATCACCAACTCACTATACACAGCAGAGAAGCTGCCACACCTTCTTAATCTCAATATAGGATCCTAACACTTGGGAGGGAGTCATAAGTAAATTGGATGGTAGGAGGAACTGGCAGAATCTTCACCGGTCAGGGGAGAGAGAAGCTGGACAACTGGAGGGGGTAATGGGATAAAAGAGGTAAGACTGGGTGTCAGGAGGAAGGAGAAGCTAGGTCAGGTTAGAAGCTCAGGGGAAAAGGAAAGAACAGGCATGGATCATATGGAACCCAAACACATAGAACATCTATGGCTGAGATTTTCAAAGACACCTAAGGAATTTGGATGCTCCCATTAATTTGAACATCTCAGCCTAAGTTCCTAAGATTTCTAGAAAAACAATAACTGCAAAACTTAACTCCGAATGAAGTATGAATAAAGATTTTGGTAGAAGCATGGTCAAGGGAAAGAAGTGCTGGCCAGTTTGCAAAGGTGTGGAAAAGCAGAGTTAAAGATAAAGGAGTGGTATGGAAGTAGGCACTAGGGTTTGCTGGAAAATAAGAATTTTGTTTAGTGAAAAGTTTTGCTCTGCCTCTGGATGAAACAGACTGTTTTGGTGCAACATATTTTGGGACCCCCACCCCACAACCCAAAATAACCAGTAGCCCAGTGGGTAGGGAATTCACCTGGGATTTGAGTTCCTGCTCTGAATCAGGCACATCAGTGACTTGAACTTGGGTTCCCACATGCTAGGTGAGGCCCTACCCTCTGGACTATTGACTGTTGTGGAGTCAGTCTCTCCCCATCTCTCTCATATACCCTGCACCTGAGCTCTCTTCCCAACAAAAGTTTAGCCCAAACTGGTATGTTTCTGCGAAGTTTTAGTTTTGACAAATCAGCATTTTGTGACAAAAGACTGTTTAGCGGAAGAATTCCCAACCAGCTCTAGTGGAGAGGGGAGAAGTAGGGCAGATGGACCCCAAGGTTTCTAGCCCTAGGACCTAAGTTCAGGTGCACTGAACTAAGTGAGAAACATGCAGCTGAAAGGACTTTAGAGTATTCAGTAGCACGAAGTTCTGGTGAAGCAGGAACTGGCAGAATTCAGACAGGCAGCTGTATGGGAGGATGTGGGCTAAGGGAACAAGTTAGCGGAGAGGTAATGTTGTGCATCAGCTGTATAGAAGTGATGCCTAAGTTTGATGCTGACAGTGTGTTCCCCAGAGGGAGAAGAAAGACGAAAAGGTGGCATAAGCAATGTAAGAAACAAAGCTCAACAGCAGTCAAACAATGCTCTGAAACCTCTCGTGGCCCCCAGGCTCTATATGCAATTTTGTGTCCATTCAACGGGAATACGCAAGTCAAGGAAAGACACTCTAACATGCTTAGTATTCGTATGACAGTAACACCTAGGGGCCCCAAGAGGGAAGTCTCCTTGTGCTGGGCCTTCTATAGAACACACCCAGAGAGGCTCTGTCCCAAAGAGCTTACAAGACAAGGCATGAAAGGTGGGACAGGAAGCAGAAGCACAGAGAGGAGAAGTGATTTGCCTAAGGTCACACTGCAGGTCTGTGGCAGAGCTGGGAACTGAGCCCAGGTCTCCTGACTCCACGTCCAGTGCTCCATCCCATGCAGCTTTCCCAACATACTTGCTTTATTTTTTGGCACTGCAGAGGTAAGGGGTCAATCCTTTTTGCCTTTCCCAGTGCCTCTGGAATAAGCTTTCCCTTTGCCCACCTTAGCTTCCGTGGCACCAGTTATGCCACCCATTCAGGTGGAGGAAAGCAGGATGTGGTTAATGAGCCTCCCTAAAAGCTGTATTTGAAAAGCATGTCAGTGATATATGATCATGGCGCTAGCGGTTTCTCTCTGGTTTGGACTACGTGGTCAAAACAGAGAAGTCTACTGGCTGAAATAATGATAGCACAAGGAGAATACTGCCTTCAGAAATAAACTAAAATTGCTCATTTTTTTAAACAGCAAATAAAGTTGTAATTTTTTCCCAAACATATTTTAACTTCCTCAAAGGGATAACGTTTCAGGGACAAAACAAAAAGACAACAGGAATGAACACTTTAGCTCAAGCCAAGGGAACAGTACAAGAAACACATATAGACTGTGATCAGATAGAGAAGATCACATGGAACAAGAATACAAAGGCTCCAATCACTTTGCTCATGAAAAGCCCAAGAAAGAGGTTTTCATGCAGAGGAGAAGGCCACAAAACGACAGCAGAGGGCTTCAGATAATAGATCTGTGTAGCCAAGATTAAGAGTAAATAGTGTGTGTCTCTCTCTCTCTCTCTCACACACACACATACACCCACACCTTAGCTGTTGGAAGCGGCTCAGGTATGGAATGTTAGTAGCACACCCAGGGAAGATGGCTTAGTGATCTGAGCGCAGGGGAGGAATAGCTCAATGGTTTGAGCATTGGCCTGCTATACCCAGGATTGTGAGTTCAGTCCTTGAGGGGGCCATTTAGGGATCTAGGGCAAAAATCTGTCTGGGGATTGGTCCTGTTTTGAGCAGGGGGTTGGACTAGATGACCTCCTGAGGTCCCTTCCAACCCTGATATTCTATGAAAAGAGCATGATCAAAATTCATTTATCGCATAGCTCTGCAATTTATTAGATGGCTATCACCACCACCACATCTGTGGTATAAATGATGTGCTTAAATAGAAAGCTCTTTCTAATTTGCTACTACAAATGCAATGACATAATTCCCCTTTCAAGCTTTGACAGAAGAGAATGACCTAATGGTCTTGGCACATAATAGAGATCCTGGCTCCAACACCAACTCCCTTTTGTTGTCACTTACCCTTTCTGCCTCAGTTTCTCCATCTCAAAAATGGAAATAATGCTTGCTGTATGGCTGCTGTATTATGTTGGGAATGTGTGGTCACAGGGGGTTTTGAGGATTAGCTAATGTTTGTAAAGCACACTGATGATGAAAATGCTAATTAGTTTTGTTCTATATTACATTATCTTTGTAAAGCCTGACAGAGCTAAATCTTTAATGGGACCGATGTAGGACAATTGAATTATCTTATAAATTAGCCTAAAACCTTTACCAGCTTTAACCTGATGTTTTACACACAAATGCAAAAGATTTAAAATTACAAATACCAGAGATTCTTAAAGAAAACAACCTTAAAATAAAAGTCACCCTCTAAGAAAAGCTTTAATTACCAGAAGTTGCATGTTGGAAGTGTGGGTGCTCATTAAAAGAAGCACTGCAGAAGAATGCTCAGGGCAAATGCCATTCAACTTTATTCTACACTAAAGTTATTTAATCGTCATAGTCAGTCACAAGGGATCAGGCTCTCCATGCATGAAGGAATCGGCTTCTGTAGGCTTGCTGCTGTTCTGCCTTCTGGGAAATTATTCACCGCATAGGCTCCATCAATTTAAAATGCTTCTCAGTTATGAACAGCATCTCCTACAAACCTAGGGCTTGATACTGTGAGCTGAAGAGCATTCCCAATTACCACTGAAACCGGCGTGAGCTGGGGACGCTGAGCATCTCAAAAGACTGGAGCTCAAGAGAAGAGGCAAACTAGCCATAAATAATCCAAGTTCTCTGTAAACAGTAACATTCATTGATTTAAAAAACCCTGCCCAGTCCTGCTCTCGCTGAATTCAAAAACCTTTTTGCATTGATTACAATAAAATTATCCTGATTTTACTGAGGTTATTCTTTTATTAACACTTTGTCCACAGCTACATATTAAAAGCTAAAGTTATTCCTTGTGTAACTCCACTGACGTCACTATTTACATCAGGGGTACGTGTGAGTTTAAGAGCTTAATTCTCCACTTCACTGCACTTTGTGTAGTCATTTACACCCCAGAGTGAATGTAAAATGCTACAAGAGCTGCATAGTAACATTTTATATGGGTACAAATGATTACACATGGTACAAGGCAGCAGAAAAATCTGGCCCTAGGATGGGATTTCTAATGCTAAAATCCACAGTCTAGAAAATCTGACCCATTTTTAAAAAGCAAACCACAACAGCAGGTGTCATTGCTACAAAAGACTCCATCTTCAATTCACTCGGTAGCACTCCGGTCTTTCTTGGTCAGATAACCAGTCTTTTATTGTTTTCTATCTAGGTACCTCCCCAAACTAAACCTTTTCAACCTCTCCTGGTCTGTGGGAGGAATAATACTTTTCAGAGCACCTGCTTCTCACGTTTAGAAGATTTATCTGCAGACCCTTTCTTTGCTGGAAGCACCAAGTCAAGTATGTATGTGTGTATATATTTCAGCTGTTAACTGTTAGCAGTAAGAAATGTTTTGCCTGTTCACAGATCAGCATCATTCCACACCCTGGAAGTGTCATTTAAGATCAAAGCTCTGCCATGAAAGAAGTAGTATCAGAACAATGTTAGGCTTTAGAAACAAACCCCACTCAAGCAAAAAATGTCAGAATTATTGCTTTTGCTGTATCCCAAGTGCAGCTTCAACAACTGCCTTCTGACTCACAAGCTTTCCATGAGTTATATTTAGGCTTGGCAAAATTCAATTTTTTTTTTACATAATTTCAACAGATAAATGACATTTACTTTTTATTTAAATTTTCAGAATTGCAGGATATTGGGGGCGGGTCAGTCAATTATTTAATGACAGAAGGTACTAAGATTCAAAAAGTTAAAGCTTTCTAGCTGTTAACACACAAATGCCTCTTGATGACACTGCTTCAGGGTGGCATTTTGGCAACGAAGCCTCTTGACGTTGCTGCTTCACGGCGGCATTTCGGTGGCTGCTTGTCCGGCAGCCACGGTCCTTGGTGGCTAGTCGCCCGGCGCCCACCCCACGGAAAAGGTTGGGGACCACTGTGCTAAACATTCGTATGCCCCTTCCTGCTTCGGCCACCATTCCAGAGGACATGCTTCGATGCTCATTAAAAAAATAATGTGTCAATTAAATTTGTGACTGTACTCCTTACATATGAATCTTTAGCGCATCTGGCACGTAAATATCTTGTGACACTGGCTACAACAGTGCCATGTGAATGCCTGTTCTCACTTTCAGGCGACATTGTAAACAAGAAGCGGCAGCATTATCTCTTGCAAATTGTAACCTTGTTTGTCTGAGTGATTGGCTGACCAAGAAGTAGGACTGAGTGGGCTTGTAGACTTTAAAGTTTTACATTGTGTTATTTTTGAATGCAGTTCTTTTTGTATTACATTTGAAAGTTAAACTTTCATGATCAAGAGATTGCACTACAGTACTTGTATGAGGTGAATTGAAAAATACTATTCCTTTAGTTTATCATTTTTACAGTGCATATATTTATAATTGAAAATAAATATAAAGTGAGCACTGTATACTTTGTATTCTGTGTTGTAATTGAAATTAATATATTTGAAAATGTAATAAACATCCAAAAATATTTAAAATAAATAGTATTCTATTGTTTTTTAATCACGTGATTCATTTTTTAATCGCTTGACAGCCCTAATCATCATCAATGGAACTATTTTGTCCATTGGTTTGTGTGTACGCAATGAAATCAACATTTCCTGATAAAAATCTAATTCTTCCAAGCCTTGCAATACTCTGTCCTTGATCTGCGCACATTGTGGTCGACGAGAGCTGCATGCACTTGAAGCCTGATTTTTCAGAAGTGCTGAGCTCTCAACTCCAGTTGAGGTGAATGGGAGCAGTGGTTGCTCATCACAACTGAAAATCTGTTCTAAAAGTCTCTAAAGGGAATATTCACAATTTATCCTACATGCAGAACTTTTCCTGACATCAATTGGATTTCAGCATGCTAATTGGAAGGAGCCTGTTGGGGCATGCTAACTGCTGCCCCCAGGAGTTGTATGCTACCATATATTAAACCTCATTATTAGCCCATTGTGGAATATCTACAGGCTAGATCCTCTGCTGGTGTAAATCAGCTTACTTGCCTTTAAGTCAGTGGGGCTACAACAATTTATGCCAGCTGTGGAATTGACCTACATTTTCCAAATCTTCTGTAACATTACATTACCCAGCCTTGTTGCATTCTCTAAAGGCCTGATTCAAAGTTCATTGAGATCAACTGAATGACTTCCCTGGACTTTAGATCAGTCATTAACAAAGGATCATCCGTGCTGCCATACCCAAGATTAGGGTTGCCAATTTTGGTTGGATGTATTCCTGGAGATTTAATCACATGACAAAAAATTAATCTTTAATTCCTGGAGACACCAGGCCAATCCTGGAGGGCTGGCAACCTGACCCAAGACAGGTAGAGGATGTTTTAAAAATTACAGCTCAAACATTTATTCAGAATTTACTGAAACTTTGAAGATTTCTGTATCAACAACTGGTGAAGTAAGAAAATCAATTAACAAAATTTGTCATGGCTATGATAACTAATAAGTGTTTTATATTACAACCATTGTATTGGTTTCTACTCAGTTGTAAGCATTTATCAGGTACAGACACTTCGCCTGTTCATTTTATATACCAATTTTTAAAACAGTTTTGAAAAAAATACCAAAAGTTTAAACATTGATTCCTGCACAGTAAATCCCCTTAGGCTTTGCAACTTGCAGACAGGCCAGGTCTGCAGACGTAGCGGCATAGGCAGACTCCTGTGCCCATACACAGCCACACTGGCTCTCATGTGGGGCACGGGGTCTTCCCTTACAGGATTAGAGCTTTAGGGCCTGATCCTACTCACACTTCTGTCAGGCCCTGCCTGCTACGTTCTGGCATTTGCTGCTGACTGCAGCCTACATGCTAGCAAAGCAGGGAAGTTTGACAAGCCCCGAACTGGCAGACAATACCCTCCTGGAGGTATGACGTATAAGATAGCATAACCATCTCATCTAGTGCTTTCCTGAGCTCCAGGTAGAGCTCCTAAGCTGCTATTTGCACAAGACATTGGAACAGAGCCAGTCTCCCTATGATCTCTTCCTGCCCCCTCACACAAAAGCTCCTGTCCTGTCTCTTTGCCAAAGGTTTCCCACATTAATACTATTAATCATGGGCGCCGACTTCTAATGGTGCCAGTGGGTGCTCAACCCCCCTCTGCCCCCGGCCCCGCCCAGACCCCATCCTTGCCCTGCCCCCATTCCAACCCCTTCCCCAAAGTCCTCGTCCCAACTCCGCCCCCTCCCTGCCCCTATTCGACTGCTTCCTAGGGTGACCAGATGTCCCGATTTTATAGGGACAGTCCCAATTTTTGGGTCTTTTTCTTATATAGGCTCTTATTACCCCACAATCCCTGTCCTGATTTTTCACACTTGCTGTCTGGTCACCCTACTCCTTCCCCAAATCCCTACCCCGGCCCCGCCTCCTCCCCTGAGTGTGCCATATTCCCGCTCCTCCCCCCTCCCTCTTGGAGCTTGCTACCGCTATTTAGCGGTGGCAAGCGCTGGGAGGTAGGTGGAGGAACTGGGACGCGATGCGCTCAGGGGAGGAGGAGAGGTAGGGAGCTTGGCTGCCGGTGAGTGCAGAGCACCCACTAATTTTTCCCCTTTGGGTGCTCCAGCCCCAGAGCACCCACGGAGTTGGCGTCTATGCAATTAATACCAAAACACTGATTAAATTAAAGATGGAGATTTCAGGCACTGAGAAATATGGGTATAAATCTTTCTGTGTCATTAAGTGCTTTATAAAGAATTACAAAAAGTTACTTAAGGTTCTACATCACTAATAGACTTCAGTATAGAATCAGTGACAAACCTATATTGCCTGAAAACAAAAGTGTGGGAACTTTTAACAACTTACACACTTACTGCCAAGATCCAGTTAATGGTTGTTCCCCTGCTGGAACTGATTGCATCAAAACTGCCTATAAGGGAAGGAAGCAGCTCCACGGTCTGGTGCTTTGGGCCTTAGGGGCTGGCTTCAACTCTTCCAGGAGAAATTCTGAACTCAGGTCTTGGCAGGTTAAAAAAATAGTTTCTTTTTTAAAATGTATTCACTTGTACAGCAAGACCTGTCTGAAACCGCCACCCAAAGGACTAACAAAAAACTGTTGCTTAGTAAACACAGGGTCTGTAACTAAAGGTCAAATAAAATTCTGCTGGAACTTTGGGAGAGAGACAGTGGTTGTCAGAGGGAATGGGAGAAGAGTATATACTGGAGGAGGTTCCTAATCCAGCTTTATTTAGCTCTCTCACGGGCTAACCTGTATTTCAATTGTTCCAAATGTACTTCCCAGTGCGTGGTCTGAGCATCTAGCCTGGGGATCTACTTTGGGGTGAAAAAAGGAATCATTCCCTTCCCTAAAATAGGGAGCAGCTGAGCCACATTGCACCTGTTACTGTGGGCTAGAGCAGCCTGTGTCACCATACCCACACTCCCCTTCATAGGGCAGGGAATGCCCAGCAAGTTCACATGGTGGCATATTCACTAACCCAGTCCTGTCTGCCCCCTACAGTCTCCTATCCCAGCTGTATGCTAGGCCACAAGTCGCTCAAACAAAGCTGGGCTCTACTTCTCACTGGGGACACCAAGTCCTCACACAGGCTCCCCAAATCCTACCTCCCCCTTAATGCTGTTACCTTCTGTGGGAGGCACTGGGCATTCATGGAGAAGACATCTAGATTCTACTCAAAATGACTTTTGAGCTTCAACTTTGTTTGTTTGTTGGTAAAGCAAGCAATGAAAAGGACACATTTTGAGCTCTGTGCAGCAGAGCAAAGCAGTCTGCTCTCCTTTCAATATGATTGCATCCCACATAATACCCATTAACTCTAATGCAAAGTATGTGTGTGTATTGAAGGGCAAATTGATTGGCTCTCCCTGCCAGCCCTGAAGATTTACACCTTCAGCAGTTTCTAACAATAGCAGCATCACAGACCAATCGATAGTTAAAATTCTGCAGGAGGGTTTGGGTTTTTTGAAGGGAAAGTGAAAATCAAAACAAAAATCTAAAGGCTGTCTTTCTCATGAGGATAGCTCACATTCACCACTCCTATCCTCCCACTCTCTGCTGTCACAATGCAAAACAGCAAATTTCAGAATGACCCCCACAGAGGGGGTAGCCTGAAGGCAAATGATTAAACAGCTGCTGTCCTGGACAAGAGTTTAATTAATGTAATCAAAACCATAATGAGGTTAATTGCAGCAAACAGGCATCACCAATTAGCTCACAAATTGCCAACCCTGCATAGCTTATAATCACAGGGCCTGCAATTAATAGCACATGCTATTGCCCCTTGTGTCACATATCAAGAGGGAACGCACAGAAATGGGACTGTCTTCCCAGTAATTAGGCAGGGTTTGAAAAGCAGACAAAACACTACAGTTTGGAGGGTCACAAAGAGAAAGACAACACAGAGTTCCAAATGTGTGATCGACATTACATACAAGGTCAATACAGCACAGCTGTCTCCAAACAAATGCTCAGACTAGGGTTGCCAACTTTCAACTCGCACAAAACTGAACACCCTTGCCCTGCCCCCTACCCGACCCCTCCTCTGAGACCCCGCCCATTCCCCACCCCTTCTCCGAGGCCCTGCCCCCGCTCACTCCATCCTTACCTACCTCTGTTGCTCACTCTCCCCACCCTCACTCACTCCCTCATTTTCACGTGGCTGGCTCAGGGGGTTGGGCTGCAAGGTGGGGCCAGAAATGAGGAGTTGAGGGTAGGGGAGGGGGCTCCAGGCTGAGGCAGTGGGTTAGGATGCAGAAGGGGGTGAGGGTTCTGGCTGGGGGTGCAGGCTCTGGGGTGGGGCCAGGGATGAGGGGTTTGGGGTGCAGGAGAGGGCTCTGGGCTGAGGCAGGGGGTTGGGGTGTGGGAGAGGGTACTGACCCTGGGCTGGGGTTTGGGTTCCAGGGTGAAATGAGGGGTTCAGGGTGTGGGAGGGGGCTCTGAGCTGGGGCTTGAGGTGTGGGGAATGAGGGCTCCAGCTGGGGGTGTGGGCTTTGGGGATGAGGGGCTTGGGGTGCAGGTGGGGGCTCTGGGTTTGGGGGGGGCTCAGGGCTGGGGCAGGGAGTTGGGACTTGGGGTGCGGGCTTACTGCAGGCGGCTCCCGGTCAACGGGACAGGACTTGGGGTTGGGGTGCGGGCTTACCTCGGGCCGCTCCCGGTCACTGGTGCTAAGGCAGGCTCCCTGCCTGTCCTGGCTCCATGCTGCGCCCTGGAAGTGGCCAGCAGGTCTGGATCCTAGGTTGGCATCCCAGGAGGTTCCATGCACTGCTCTTGCCCGCAGGCACCACTCCCCACAGCTCCCATTGACCACGGTTCCAAGCCAATGGGAGTGCGGAGCCGGTGCTTAAGGTGAGAGCAGCGTGTGGAGCCCCGTGTGGTGCCAGAACAGATAGGGACTAGCCTGCCTTAGACCCACAGCACCACCGACTGGACTTTTAGTGGGCTGGTTGGCAGTGCTGAGGAGCCGCTAGGGGGAACCTTTTCGACCGGGCGTTCCAGTCGAAAACTGGACACCTGGCAACCCTAGGTCAGACCAGCATAACTGCAGTCCTGCTTGGTACACCTTTCATTCTATTCAAGATCATGGTAACATAGCTTGGGCTAGGCCTAACACAGATGTGACCACTGAGATCTGTAGGAGGCAGTGTTTGGCCTAATTATGCCTACCAAAAAAAGGAGCAGCATTTTCCAGTGTATTATTATAGACTTTACAGTAATGCCTAGAAACTGCAGTTGTGGATCAGGATCCTATTAAGCTAACTACTGTGAAGACATATGTTGAAGAGAATGGTCCTACTAAGAAAAGCAGGTTTGAGCACTGGGCTGGGACTAAGGAGTCTATTCCATGGCAAGTCATTTAGGACCAGATCCTCAAAGGTAATCAGGAACCTAATTCTTCTTCTTGACTGTAATGGGAGTCAAGTGCCTAAAACCTTTGAGGATCTTGGTCTAGGCCCAAGTTTTCAAATATGGCTACCACTTGGGGTACATCAAGTTGTAGGTGCCCAACTTGAGACGCCTATTATGGGCCTGATTCTCATAAATGCAGAGCAACCACAACTCCAATTTAAGTCAGTGGAATCTGTGAGCACCCAGCACTTCTGAAAAATCAGGCCCTAAAGACCTGCTTCTTCACAGCCTTGCACTTGATATAATCATTTACACCTGTGCTAACTGCGTGTAAAATGCTACCACATCAGAAAGGTAGCATTTTAAATGCCCTGTGCATAAGTGTAAATGACCACACAAGAAGCTAAGTAATGGAGAATCAAGCCCTGGGGCCCACATCCACAAAGGGGCTTTAGGCCATGTTTACACTACAGAGTTTTGCTGCTGCAAGTTATGTCGAAATAAGTATATCTCTTGTGCACATGCATAATTGATTTCTTTTGCCAGCACTGCACATACTCACCAGGAATGCACCTTGATGCACAGTGAGGTGCACCAGGGGGAGCTATCTCAGTGTGCAACCTACCACGATCCAGTGTACTATCTTTTGGGAATTTTGCTAGTGCATGGTGGGGCAGAAACGACTTGCCCCAAGTGACTGGGAGCAGGAGCTCAACATCCCATATCATCATCTCTGTCTCATAATTTTCACGCCTGTTTTCAATTTCCCACAAACCCACACAGGACTTGTCGCTGTCCGCCATCTTCTGACAGAAGCATGGAGCCTGCACAGCTCTGCACTATTGTCTTGAACATTGCAAGCACTGGACACGCAATCCTCTGGTATTTGCAGAGCTCCAAGAAGAACATGGACAATTTCCTGGCAGTCAGTTTGCTGTGGGACATAGTGAGAACCAATTCCAGGTTGTTGCTGGCGTTCACAGAGCAGTTGCAAACAGTGGAGTGTCATTTCTGGGCCCAAGAAACGAGCAGTGACTGGTGAGACTGCATCATAATTAGGGTGACCAGACAGCAAGTGTGAAAAATCGGGATGGGGGTGGGAGGTAATAGGAGCCTATATAAGAAAAAGACCCTAAAATCGGGACTGTCCCTATAAAATCGGGACATCTGGTCACCCTAATCATAATGCAGGTCTGAGATGACAAGCAGTGACTGCAGAACTTCTGAATGCACAAGGCCACATTCCTGGATCTGTGTGCTGAGTTCACATCCAATGTAGGAACACCAAGCTGAGAGCTGCACTGACAGTGGAGAAGCAAGTGACGATCACACTGTAGAAACTTGCAATGCTGGATTGCTACTGGTCAGGGGGCAGTCATTTTGGAGTTGGAAAATCCACTGTGGGGGCCAAAGTCATGTAAGTGTGCAGGGCCAATAATCATCTCCTGCTATGTAGGACTGTGACTCTCAGTCATCTGCAGGCTAAGAGTAGTGGATGGCTTTGCAGCAGTAGGGATCCCAAACTGCAGTGGTGCAATAGATGACATGCGTATCCCTATTTTGGCTCCAGACCACCTTGCCAGAGTACATCAACAGAAAGGGCTACTTTTCCAAGGTTATGCAAGCGTTGGTAGATCACCAGAGATGTTTCAGTGTCATCCATGTTGGCTGGTCAGAGAAGGTGCATGACGCTCACATGCTTCTTTCCTGACTAGATTACCACTGGTGATGTTGAAATGCCAATAGTGATCCTGGGGATCCAGCCTACCCTTGCTCCCCAGCCACCTCGACGGCAAAGATTCAACTACAGACTCAGCAGGTGAAGAATGATATTTGAATGTGCTTTTGGTAGCTTGAAGGGAGACTGGCATTGTTTACTCACAAGATTGGATCTCAGTGCAAAAAATATCCCAATGGTTATAGCTGTCGGTAGGGTCCTGCATAGGGCAAAACTTGCCGTAGAGGTGGAGCGGCTGCCTGCTGAGTTTGAACAGCCAGACGCAAGGGCTATCAGACAAGCTGCAAGCGGAGCTATATAGCTTCGGGAGGCTTTGAAAGAGCACTTTAACAGCGAGCTGCTGCGATGTACTATGTTCAACCTGGCGCTGCAGTTGGGGCCTGTCAGGAATTGTGTGGTGTTTGTTGCACATCTGTGCATATATCACTGCCAGTGCAGCTATTAACGTTGGGGTGCTTGCTGTACATTGATGACAACTACACTGTTTAGCATTGGTTGTGAGTGTACAAGACCCCTACTTTCACTGCCAGCAGGCATTATACTTCATGTGTTGTAAGGTACTCAAGATAAATAACTTACAGAACAAGAGTTTTATTCACTTACAAAAACAGCTTTAAAAAAATCTGAAGAACTTAAAGTTACTTAAATGTATGAACCTTAATAAATAAACAAAATGAAGGAAAATTCAGGCCCATTGTAGCTACATGTACATCAACCTTGGTCCTCAAAGGCCAGTGTATGTGAAGCTCTGGTTCTCCATGCTTTCTGCTGGCGTGGGGTTGTAAGGGTAGACATGCAGGCCCTAAGGCCACGTGGAATGCTGAGGGAAGGGGGTGCTGGGAGGTGCTTTGCTGCATTTCTCCACAGACTGCAATGGGAATTGAGCCCGTGATTGTGGAACCTGCAGGTCCACAAGAATCTGCAGAGAAACCCCATTCTGTCCTGGTGAATCTCCCTCTCCTTTTCCTGCTGGGACTTTCTCCTGTCCACTCTTTCCTTCACGATACAGTCTGCATATTCACCCTCCAGGCTCTCTGTTCAGGGTCTGACACAGCACTGGCTTCCTGGATTTCACAAATACATTCTCCTGTGTCCTCTTTTTTTCTCCTCCTTATCTGGGTCAGTCGTTCTGCTGGTGTGGAGGGAGAACCCCTCAAGGCCGCCATGGCTGCAGCTACAGATAAAATCCACAGAGGCATCATTGTCAGTATAGTAGGGGAACAGAAAATAAAACTTAAGATTCAGAACTCTCCCCTTCTCTTGCTCCCCTCAAGTGGTAAGCAAGACATGCTTATTGACATTTCTGCTTTGGACTGTTTGTGCCCAGTGCCACGCTCAGCTCAAGCCATAGTGGGTATGACCCGCCAAGGATGAGGCAAATGACAAGGGAATTGCTCAGTTCCATGAACCTATGAGTATTGCACAATGGCACTGAATACTGGCACCCCTTTCCAGTGGTGATTTTAGCGGAAATCTCACTCTTGAGGGTAACAAAGACAAAGATCACAGCTGCTGCTGGCATCCCAAAGTCACCTGGGCCCATACACCACTAACCTGTTTACTGCAATGGTGCCTGCTGAAGTTATCACTGACTGGCGTGGGAAAGCATGCTACCGCAGAGTCAAAAAGAAGGTTGCCATGCCTAGAAACCTCTGGGGGAGGACTGCAGAGTACCTTCATGAAAGTTTCATCAAGATTTCTCAGGAGGATCCAAGGAACATCCTGAGTACCTAAACAAACTGCTCCGCATGGTCCCCCCTATCTAACTCTACAGGGGAATGGGAAGCAGATTGCAACTCTACCTCTCATTGTTGTATGAGAAAATTAATGCAAAGTTGATAGCTGTGTCCTGCTAAGCTGGGGGTGCCATAACTGTAATGGGGAGTTTATTTACAGACTTACCTAGTGTTCCTTCCCCTCCATTGGGCTTGCCTGTGCTCCACTTTAGGGACTGGCTGGACTGCAGTGGAGTCAAAAGCAGATCCTGGCTCACGACACAGCTGAACCCCTCATTTGCCTGTCCGCCATACTTCTCCTCCTTTTCCTGGCCCTTCTTCTCCTTGCTGTTCACAGCAGGAGACTTGACTCAGGCTTCTCAGAGGTATTCACGGTGGTGTGCGGGATGGTGGTTTCCCCAAGTACGGCATTCAGCTCTTTGTAAAAGCAGCAGGTCTGCGGTTCAACACCAAACTGATTGTTGGCCTCCTTGGCCTTCTGCTATGCCTGTGGCAGCACCTTGGCTTTCACACGGCACTGCTGCTGGTCCCTTTCATACCCCTTTGCCTGCATCCCCTGAGCAATTTGCTCACAGATGTTGATGTTTCTACGGCAGGTTCAGAGTTGTACCTGCACAGTCTCTTCTCCCCACGAGACCAGGAGATCCAATATCTCCTGTCTGCTCCAGGCCAGAGTGCATCTGGAGCAGCTGGACAGTTGCGCACAACAAAGGAGAGCAGATAGAGGTGTGCTTACCAAGCTGGACAACCAGGAAAAGGCATTTCAGAATTTCACAGGAATTTTAATTGGTGGGCAGCAGGAACCTCTGGACAGTGGAGTTCACAATTGTGATCAGAGGAGTCAGTATTGGGCATTGTGGGACAACTGCTGGAGGACAATTAGGGTCAACATGCAGTATCTACACTCATGCTGCATTGACCTCCATACATTGACTTGGTTCAACGCTGCTCGGGGAGTTGGTGTTTCTATGTCAGCATAATGGGGCGCATATATTGGTGGGAGACAAATTTAAGTGTAGACACGTGCACAACTAGTTGACACAAGGAGGCTGACATTAACCTAACTTTGTAGTGTAGACTAGGCCTTACAGGCACCTTGCCACCCAGTGGAATCCATAAGCTCTGAGTTAGGTGCTAGGGTCTCTATGCAATGAATGGAGAGAGAGAGGCACCTGAGAACAGGATCCACAAAGGCCAGCATGCTAGGCAGGGAGCCACCTAAGCTAGCCAATGGGAAATACTGATGAGAGGGGTGTCTCTTCATGGAATTAGACACCTAAGTGTGGACTGGAAGGAGGTGCCTATTGCTGCTTGGCATCCACAGGCAGGAACCCTCTCCTGGGGTCAGGTGCCTAAGTCACCTTTTGAAAGAACAGCTGTGGTGCATACTTAACTCTACACAAACTGGGGAGGAGGTGGCGATGGCCTCCCTTATAACCTTTAGCCCAGCAGTTAGGTATTCACACAGGAGGTGAGAGACTCTGCTTCAGTCCCCACTCCACCTGATGAGGAGAAAGGAAAGATCTGAATTGGGCTTTCCCACCTCTGAGGTGAGTGCCCTAACCACTGAACTATGGGATGTTCTGATGTGGGTCTCTCTCAATGTCTCCTGTTGAAGTTGTTCCACTTCCTATAGCTAAGTAAATACACACTGGGCCAAAGACAGAGTGAGAAGCACTCTAGAGGCCAGTGGTTAGGGCACTCACCTGACAGGTGAGGAACCCCATTCACAGCCCTTCTCCTCATCAAGCAGGAGGGGGAGGTAATTGAACTGGGGTCTCTCGCATTCCAGATAAGTACCCTACCCACTGGGTTAAAGGTTATAAGGGAGGCCTCCTCCTTTCCCCTTCCCCCTGAGATTTTAGGCACCTACAGAATTAGGCTTAGCCAAGGTTTTGAGGATCTCCATGGTGCCTACGTTTTAGACTTGGATGCAGTGCTTTGTGGATCTGGGCCTGGATGCATCAAGTTAAGCACCTCAAAATAGCGGCCATCTAAAAAAAAAAAAGGGCCATAACTTTACCGTGCCTAAATTACATGATCTTTAAAATGGAGATATTTACCCAGCTCTATAAAATGTTTTGGGATTTTCGGGTGCTAAACAATACATCAAGTGCAAAGTGTTACTGAGTCCCTTTTACTGAGCAGGTGGCTACTACTTGATAAATGTGCGTTCTTCCACACCATTTGGTTTCAAGACTTTGTAAGTAAGGATTCACCACATCCTGCATCTAAATCCTCATAAGAGAGAAAGAGTGCATCTTACAAAGGAAACGACACAATATTCTGAAAGCACTTTTCACCAGAGCCTCAGTTGCTATAAATCAGCATGGCTCCAATGACTTCAATGGAGCTATATCAATTTACACCAGCTGAGGATCTGGTCTACTGGTTTCAGTTAAAATTGGCATTTTCAGGTTGTTTGTTGGCAGCCACCATCCAAGAGTACCTGGGACTCTGGAAGTACAGGGGCCCCAAATATTAGGGATTGCATGTGGTGCCCCCTTTAATGCTGTTAACATCAGGGAGGGGAAACATTTCTTAGAGATTAATGTGAGATCAATTAAGTCCTGGTGTAAGTCTGCAACATCACTACAGTTAAGTCAGGGGGATGAGTGTAACCATACATGTTTTGTTGTTGATCTCCTGATAGGCAGATTGCACAGGTAGAGAAGAAGTGCAGAGTAGCATGAAAGCCGGATTTTGCTCATGGATGTTCATAAACGTCATCTGCAGCAACAATGCGGAGCGTGTGCACTTACCTGCCCCAGACACTGCAGGAGACAGGGGCTCTTGTGGAATCCGTGTCTCAGAGAGCGCACTGTAATTGAAAGGTGCAGTAAGCAACATCCAAAAAAGCAGCCCTGCCTTATTAAGGCCCAGCATCTTGTGTACTCATTTCCACCAGTGCAAGATGGGTATAAAATGCCAGCAAATCAGAAAAGTAGCACTTTTCACCAGCTTGGTGAAAGCTTGGTGCCAGTCAAGTGTGAATCTGGTCCCAAGTGTCCCTGACCCTAGTACAGTTGAGCTGCGGAGGGGAAATAAGAAGCCCTTCCCCTCATTTTATGCCCCAGGCAAAGGCCTGGGACAACTGCAGTCTCAGCACTTGGAGATACAGAGATTTTTCACTTGGGCACAATTTGCCCCAAAGGGAGTGGGGAGGAGGCAAAGCCATGCCCACTCCTCCGACATAATAAGCACAATCCTTGCCAGTGCTACCATTGGGCACTGCAGCTCTGCACTGCCCCCAACATTGCTACTGCTGCATACACACCGCCTTATCCCCAATCCTAAACCACAGTATTCGTCATTAAGCAGAAACCATTTCATCTGTGTAGGGGGTTGTTTTTTGTTTGGGTGTTTTAAACCATTTCTCCTTCCCGCAGAGAATCAAGAGATTGATTTGCCCTTGATTTGTTAAACAATAACTGTGCATGATTCAGTTATGATTTTTCAAACCCTTGGAACTAAGCTAAACAAAGACGGTTTTCACCAGGATACCACAAAGAAACTGTTCTCCCTAAGGCCTATCTCCCTGCCAAAATTTCAACTTTCTAGCCCCAGTCAATGTTGTTATGTTCACAGCATACAAACAGAGAAGTCAGAAAAACACATAAAATACTCTTTCAGGAAGGCTGCAATGTAGCACTACTTTATTTCTTAAAATCCAGACCTATAATACACAAGAACCAAAACAGTGGGAGAAAAAGCAGGCTGCTCCCTAATGCAGCATCACAGCTCACTCCACCTTGCTGCAGACTGGCTCTGATTGCATGCTTCCCTATATTCATGCAAGTATGACGAGAATCCCTTACAAATTAAAGTTACAACCTGAAGTTCCAACACAATTTTCAGTACACAATAGATTTGACACTAGGACTGTTAAAAGAGATCAAAAATTTGCTTTATAAAATGGGAACTTGAATTGCCCCTCCCCCCTCCTTCCAAAGTCCTCATTCTCAAAAGTGGCTGAACCATTTTTGTACAAACTTAAAAAAAAAATCACTCACACAGAGACCAGGCTTTGACAATTTCAGCTTGACAGGTGAAAGATTCAGAAAGTTATGAGCAACTGTATAAGGGAACGTAGAAATGAATACACTTAGGTAACCTTAACTACAGATATCAGGGGGTAGCCGTGTTAGTCTGTATCTACAAAAACAACAAAGAGTCTGGTGGCACCTTAAAGACTAACAGATTTATTTGGGCATAAGCTTTCGTGAGTAAAAACCTCACTTCTTCGGATGCATAGACTAATATTCCATTTGTATAAATTCCATGATGGCAGCAGATAAATAATGACAGTAAAAAAATCAGGAGTGGTGGGAAGGATTAGTAATCCAAACAATTACATAAAATACATGTTGTCAATTTGTGGCACAGACCAGACACAGAAACAAAGAGCTTTTTACAGATGTCTTTTTTTCTTTAAATAGAAAGACACTGGTCCAATCAAGATGCTTTGAATTGATGATCATAGTTTTTATGCTCTGTTTACTTATCTGATTGTAATTTTAAAAGCCCAAAGCCTGAATTGCATTGCACCAGTGTATTCGCTACATGGCGATAAGACATAGAAACAGCATCAGGATTGCTTAAGGAATACAGAAGCAGAGTACTGTTTTGTTGTGCCAAAGATAACAGCATTAAACTTGTCAGTTGATACCAGGAAGCTGCATTCATCTCCTTCACTAAAGACACCATATTTCTGGCAGTTGCAACTCTTTCCTGCCTAGACCAGACAAATTAATTGTATATTAGCATAATGCCCTACATTGCAGAGTGCAGTTGTTTCACAGCTGATTAAAGTCTTCAGACTAGGAAAATCAGCCTCATATTACTACTTTTTCCTATTAAAGTAATTCATTTGCCCATTTACATTTTAATTTTACAGTACTATTCAGCTAAATTAAGGTTTCTCTTCAGCACTTCCTCTGACTTGTAGTTGTGTACATAGCTAACCTGTGTAACCAGGTGATTTTATTAATGTTATCTTCCCCCTCTTCTTTATGACCAATGTTTTCCAAAGGGGCCACTGTTTTTGAGCTGCCCAGCTTTTGGGTACCCAGTTTGAGATGGCAAAGGCCTGATTTTTCAGAAGTGAAGTCAATGGGAGCTGCAGGCACTCAGCAACTCTGAATATCTGCCTGTTTGAACATGCAAAACGTTTTTAAATTTGAAAATATGACCTCACATGTTCAATGATGAAGGAGAATGGGTTTGCAAAATAGATTCCCTGAGCTGAACAAACTCAGGAGAGACTCATTCTGTGAAAGGTGTTTTGTCTCTCTGTAATTATAATAGCTGGAGGAAGAACAGGCCCCAGTGGCAAACGCTCAAGAGCCAGAATAGTTTCTCATTTACAGTAGAGAAAATCAAGAGGAGCTCCATTAGTCAATTAAGTTAAAACTGATGTGAGAAGAGAATCAGGTCTGAGAAGTATGAAGATTTTTAGGACTGGGTGTCAATCATCTCCCTCAATATGGCTTATTTGGGTGTTGTCCTCTGATAGAGTATGTGGCTAAGAGTAAGTCATGTAGCTATCCACTATCAGCTTCAGGACTGGAGCACAGGACAGCAACCCTTCTTTTCTATTGAGCCTCGATAGGATCAGGGCACTGCAGTAAGCAATCTGCTGCTTTTCAGATATAATTACAGCAAGTGAGTTCTCTCATTTACATGTGGTTACATTCCATTGAATTGTTAGACACGGGCATGCCTGCAGCATTTAAAATGACCTGCAACTAATGGGTATTTCAAACAGTGGATTATCAGGGGAAAAAGCAAAGTCCTGCTTTAGCTGGAAAGTGATGGGCCTACTATGCAATCAGAGGCTGGATGGCAAGCCCCCGCATGGCATGTTAAAACATAAGCAGAACAACACTGTATAGCCAAGTGCCAACTAATTGCTGAGGAGTGGAACTTTTCTGTGATCAGTCATTGGAGAATCTGGCTGTACATGCCCCCAGGAAAGATTGCTGTGCATCATCTATTCTATGCACTCCTGCATAAGAAAGATGAAATCTTCTTTGATTGTAAGGTAGTGTGTATTTTTGCAGTACTAGGCTATAGATAGTAACTACAGTAACACAAGGCTATTAATGCAGGAAAAATAAAATAGAACAGTCAGACTTAGAGCTTTATGCTTTCACCACCCACATATCTTTTGTCTGCAGATCCATTTATCACCATTTCCACTGCATTGCCTCTGTATTGCCAGATCTACAGAAATCCTCAGTCATACCTTCATCCACTTACCCTACCACTGTGATGGGCTCCCCAAGTCCCAGCTCTCTGAATCCAGCATATTGAGAACATCACTGCCCCCTTTCTCACACATACAATTTACTCTCTCCCCACACCTCAAGCTCACACCTTCAAGGAACTCCATTGCTCCTCCTTCATTTCAGGATCCAGTGGAAAGTTGTCTTGCTGGGTTTTAAAACCCTCCACGGGGTTTTGTTATCCTTTGTTAATTACCTTTGTCTCTCATTGCTTTCTCCCCCACTCCTTCTGCTTACATAGCTCTGATTATCACAACCCACGGGTCTCGAACTTGGGCCCACTCGGCTCATGGAAACAGCCATGCTCCAACCTACCACTTGGCAATTCCCTGGAACCTATAAAGCCCAACCCGAGAGTGAGGTTCCACCTCTGAATTCCATTTGGCCAAGTCCCAGATTCGGCGATAGGCCCATTGGCCCTACTTAAGCCAGCAGCAGGAACAGGGAGCTGTCTGAACAACTGGGCTCCAAAGTGCTCCATGCTCCCCCCGTTTGATTCCCTGGCATCCTGACCTGGCTTGACTCCTAGCATCTGACTTGTGGTTCCTGACCTCCAGTTTGTCTCCAAGTATCATGAACCACCTGACTCTTGACTTCTGCCAAGAGACTTTCAAGTCTGGCTCCTATTACTAGTTCTGGCCACTCAGGACCTGGCTGCAATAGCTTGTTCAGACCATAGTAACCCTGAGGGCCCAAGCCTGGTGTGAGGAGGATGGACAAAGTAGCACCACCACAGACACCCAACTCGCCTGAATGGGCCCTCCACCTCCAGGCAGATAATTATGTACTGCAGACCCAAGTTGCACAGCTGACCTTAGACCAACGACTGCAGGAGCAAACAAGGCAGCTCAGCACTGAGAATACCACACTGCGATCACAGCCTGCACCATCTTGTCCCAAACTGGGTCCTGCAATACCCTTGCCCCAGTGGTTTGACGGGAATCATTAGCAGTTCTGGGGTTTCATGAACCAAAACCATTTTCTATTTTTTGATGTTTCCCCAGATCTATGTCTCTGACTGGGCCAAGGGGGCCTTGGTAACCAGCCTGCTGACAGGAGATGTATTAGACTGGGCTTCCCCACTGCTTGAAGGCCACAGCCCAGTGCTCTTGAACTGGGATGCCTTTCTACAATTGAGGTCAACCATCTTTGATGACCCACACCAAGAGGTTCCCTGCCACCCCCTTACATGCATACTGTGACCTCACCTTCTGTATTGCCCACCAAACCTATGCAAGATGAGCTGGCTCATCAGTGATTCTCACTCAAAGAAAAGAAACAGTGCCATCAGCATGACTTATGCTTCTGCTGCGATGAACCTGGCCACACTATCTTAGCATAAGCCGGTCCAGGCACAGTGGAGGAAACCAGCATGGGCCTTCAAAGAAGATATCTTCCCTGTTCCCTAGTCCTCTCTGAGATGCACCCTAGGCCTCATCCATGGGCTTCTCATTTGCAGGGGTCAATCCAGCTGATCATCTTGGGGAACCCCCAATGGATTTCCCTCCTACACGCCCTCATTTATTCAGGAGCAGTAGACAGCAACTGCCCCATAGACCTTCACCCAGGGGCAAAGATACCATTTGGGCAGATATACGCAATGCCAGAGCCTGAACTGGCGACATTGTGAGTATATCTCAAAGAGAACCTGCCCCAGGGGGTTCATTCACAAGTCACCTTCACCAGCTCGTGCCCCAGTCCTTTTCCAGTCGATTATCGAGCCGTAAATCAGATAAAAATCCAGAACCGTTACCCACTACCCTGATCCCTGAGCTATTGGACCGCATGGGCTCTGCCCCATATTCACTAAACTAGGTCTCTGGGCACTCATAGTGTCATCCGTATCCAAGGGCACGACCAACGGAATACTGCCTTTTGGACCCACTATAGCCACATTGAATATTTATTTATGCCATTCAGACTGGCTAATGCCCCAGTGACATTCCAGCACTTCATTAACAATGTGCTGAGATCTACTGGACCAGTTCATGGGGGTGTACTTAAATAATATATTGATCTTCTCAGATACAGACCTACACACCACTCATGTTTATACTGTCTTGGATAAACTATGACAACATGGTCTCTACACTAAACTTGAGAAGTGTACATTCACCCTGACATCAACCAACTTCCTGGATTTCATCCTGTCCCCAGAAGGAATCAAAATAGATCCACACAAGGTCACAGATGTACACAAAAGGGCAGCCCCCTGCAACATGTGTGTCCTATAACATTTTTTAGGCTTTGTGAACTTTTATCAGACGTTCATTTCAAATTTTTCAAAACAAGCTGAACTTCTTACTGCCCTCCTCTGGAAAAATACCCAGTTACATTATGTCAAGTATCAGAGGGGTAGCCGTGTTAGTCTGAATCTGTAAAAAGCAACAGAGGGTCCTGTGGCACCTTTGAGACTAACAGAAGTACTGGGAGCATAAGCTTTCGTGGGTAAGAACCTCACTTCTTCAGATGCAAGTCACCGAAGGCCAGGACATATTCGAGTTGTTGAAGCTTGCCTCTGCTCCAGTACTGGCCCACCCATATATGATACAAGCTTTCATTGTGGAAACCTACACCTCTCTCAAAGGCATGGACCCAAACAAATACTCCACCCCATCACCTATTATTCAAGGAGCTCCTGGCAATTGAGACTGGCTTTGAAGAATGGTGACGCTACTTGGAAAGGGACCATCATCCAGTCCAAGTATTCACTGATCATAAGAACCTGGACTACCTGCTCAGGGCCAATGCTGTACACTAAAGACAGCTCTGGTGGATCCCATTCTTCTGCTGGTTCAACTTTATCTTCACTGGCTGCACTGAGACCAAAAATGGCAAGGCTGACACTTTGTCCCAAAGATGTGGTTCCAACCCAGGAGGCCCCAGTCTGGAACTAGCCCACATTCTTAAATCCCATAATTTCCTCAATGCAACTTGCTGCCAAAGCCTGCTCACACTCATCCACTCTGCCTCTGTCTCCAGAATTCCACCCAACGAGTTGGCCATTATCAACTGGGAACCACCCAGCACCCATGAGGGGATCACATTTGTAAGGGATTGCATCTACGTTCCCCCAGGACCTGCGAGAGTGGTAGCTCTTCAGCTGTGCCACAATTCCACCTTGGCAGAAGACTTAGGCCATATAAAACCTGACAATTAACATCCCATTTCTTTTCATGGCCCCAAATGTGCCCAACAATAGAGACCTTTGTAGCTTCCTGCCAGGTGTGTGCTCACACATCTTCTTTATCAACTATGGATACCAGTCCCAATTTCATTCACAACTACCCACATCCTCCCTCAACACATCTATCTTGGACCTTGTAGAACACATCCATCACACTCAAGAGGAGGTGAAAGGACATCTTGAAAAGGCAAAAGACTACAAAAAGCACATGGACAAGCATAGACACCAGGACTCCCACCTACCCTGTAGGACAAAAGGTATGGCTTTCTACAGGGCACCTCTGCATTGACAGACTCTCTTGAAAATTAGACTACCAGTTCTTTGGCCCATACCAGATTTGGCAACAAATCAACCTGACCCCCTTGGAGCTACAGCTCCCTCGCTCCCATATTCCACATCTCATTTCTAAAACCACATCCCAAGAACCCATTTTCCCATGCAGCCCAATCACTGCCCCCCAACAGTGCAAATACAGGATCAGGAGGAATACATTGTTCACAAAGTCCTGGATTCTAAGATCAAGTGGGTTGAATTATGGTATTTGATTGATTGGGAATCTCACAGCCCAGAGGAACACACCTGGGAGCCAGCTAAAAACTTTCACACTCCCACCCCGGCTCAGGCTTCCATAGGCGCCACCCTGAGAAAGCTGGACCCACGTAACCCAGAGGGCACCTGTAGGGGTGGAAATGATGTCATGACCCACAGGTTTTGAATCTGGGCTCACAGGATTCAAGGAAACAGCCACGCTCCAACCTTCCACCCACTGCTGACAACTGCTTACCTGGGACCCACAAAGCCCAACCCAGTGCGAGGTTTCACCTCTGAGGTTCTATCTGTGGAGTCCCAGAGCAGCTGATCGGCCGCTGGCCCTCGATAAGCCAGCAGCAGGAACAGGAAGCTATCCAAACAACTGGGTTCCACCCTGCTCTGGACAGTGTGCCTTGTACTTCCTGCTCCCCCAACTTGACTTACTGGCACCCCGACCTGGCTTGACTCCTGGCATCTGCATTTGGTTCCTGACCTCCAGTTTGCCTCCTGCCTTAGACACTCTGGTATCCTGACCTGGTCTGACTCTGGTTCCTGACTCATGGTTCTGATCTCCAATTTGTCTCCTTCTGACTTACGAGTATTCTGACCTAGCCAACGCTTGACTCCTGTCTTGTAACTGCAGACTTTGGCTCCAACTACTGGGTCTGGCTGCCCACGACCCAATCGTGACACAAACACACTCTCTAGTCATGGGGTGAGAGTCTTGTCCTCCGCAGCACCAACCACTGGCATGGCCTTCTTATGTTTCTTCACCTCACAAACCCTCCATCACATTTCAAATCTCAGCTGGAAACACATCACAGCGGGGTCTCGTCATCCCCATAAATAGTTGTGAGAAAGAATTGGTGAATACTTCTAAAAGGTAAGATTTACCATGACATCAAAATGATTTTTTCATGTTTGTTTAACGTACTCAGGGCTAGGGGTTCTCCCCCTGATCCCTTTCCATACCTCAGTAGGTCTAACAGTGCTGTGTAATGAGCCAAGTCATACACAATGGTCATCTTCTCCTGACATTGCTGTTCTTTGTAACTACAAAACACCAGCAAACAGCCTAAGGCCTGCGACAGTATTCAAGCTCACCTGATTTCCCTGCTTCCCAGAATCCCAAACATTTCACTGGGGTTTCTATTTCAAATGCTTTTAGAATCATTAATGAGTGCACATCTTATTAACCTCCTCCTTCTCACATTCCCTCCTATTTGTTACATTCAGTTATTGCATCTGTTTCAAATTAATCCTAAACTTCTTGGGACAGAGAGCATATCCTCATATGTATTTGTACCGTGGCTAACAAAATGGAGCCCCAATCCAAACAGAAGCCTTTTTCGCTACTCCAATACAAATAAAGAAATAAAAGGACCAAATTCTGAATCTTAATTATGCCATTGTAAACCTGGAGTAACTCCACTGAAGTCAATGGATTTACATTGTATACAGTGGGTGAGATTCTGGATCTGTTATGCCAGTGCAATATACAATACTCATACAGATAATTAACCACACTGACCTAGAGTAACAGCACTCATTTCACTGCCTACATAAACAGCTCTCTCAAATTTCCTTCAGCCACTTCAAAACACAGGCATGCTTAAGCACACTGTTAGAAATGAAGACGGGTTTTGAGACAGGAAATACTGCTTATCTGTTGGACAACAGCTACCTAATGAGCAATAGCAGCAAAAGGGTTTTAATCTTGCATTATGCAGGATGCCATTTTTCTGGAAGCTATCAAGCGTAATAAAAAAATAATGTGAACTTAGTTTTCGATTTCAGGCTGTCTCTGCCCATTTGATTTTTCTCTTTAAACCCTTACTTAAATACAGGCGACGTGAGACGCAGACTCAGGAAGCTACCTGCTTCCATCTAGCACCTGCCAGTGTCTACTAATCATATCAGCAGGAGCCCACAATGCAGCTCGGCACCTGTTCAGTTCTGAAAGGAAGACCTGTTTATTCCACTACTGGAAGATACGACCAATTGTCCGGTTGTCAGTATCAAGAAGTATCGCAAGAAGATACTTGGCAATGGCATAAGTATCTCAGGTGATCAGGTGCTACTGTCTCTGAATTTCCAAGTACAAGGAAATGCTTTGATTAATCTGTGTTGCATATCTTTTGTGTACACAGTGATATGTTCCTTTTGCACCGCAGATACAAACAAATAGCTATTTTCTTTCACTTTTGTCCTTCCGGAAAGCTCCATTCAATAGTCAGATAGCGTAGTTCAAAGGAATTGAACACATCCATGGATTTCAAACATATGTCCCTATTTTCTCCTCAGATAAACACTTATAGCATTTAAATGCTGGCAAGTAATACTCACTTATTTCAAATTCTCAAAGACCAGGAGGCTGACCCAATGTACCCTCCCTTCAATGCTGCAGAAGCTCTTCTATTCATGTAGTGTTTCATGACTTTGGAGCAAACAGAAAAGTGCTACTCTTGACAGTATCTTGCCATCTGGATTTTCCAGGATAAGAAAATCTTAACCCTGCCACCAGTGTCATACCCTTTTCAGGTCCAAGTGCAGGTAGGGAGTCCTTGGTAGTACAGCTCCTGAAGGAGCCATGTTGTCATGTGGGGTAAGATAGCTTGAGGAGTAGCTCAAAGACAGTACATGCCTCAGTATAGATGCCCTACAATCTACCTGCTTTCCCTGGAGATCAGGGTCATAACACTGCCCGCTGTGCGATGAGGCAAACTTCACTCCCAAAAAGGATGACTTGGTGGAGCCTCAATCACCTAGAAACCATGGAGGTGTTGGCCTAACTTCAACTCTCCCATGACTTTTGATACAGGAGGGCAGACATTAGTATCTCAGAGGGATTGGGCACAAAAAAATACTTGCTATTCAGATCTACAGTAAGGAGAATACAAGGAAAGGAATTATATTATTATTTGTATTTCAGTAGTGCTTAGAGGCTGCAACCAAGATCAGGCCTCCATTGTGCTAGACATCCCCCACCCCTTCATACACACACACAGGGCCGGTGCAACCATTTAGGTGACCTAGGCGGTTGCCTAGGGCGCTAGCATTTGGGGGGCGCCATTTTCTCCGGCAGCGACCGCGGTGGCCAGATCTTCGGCCGCCCTGGTCGCTGCCGGTATTTAGGCGGAGGGAGCTGGGGCAGTGGAGCGCGGGGAGGGCCGCCTGCAGCAACGGGGGGTGGGCGGCATGCAGGGGAACTCCCCGCCCTAGCTCACCCTTGCCCTGCTTCCTCCCTGAGCACGCCGTGGTTGCTTCACTTCTCCCGCCTCCCAGGCTTGCAGCGCCTAAGCTGATTGGCGCCGCAAGCCTGGGAGGCGGGAGAAGTGAAGCAGCCACGGCGTGCTCGGGGAGGAGGTGGGGCAGGGGTGAGCTGGGGCGGGGGGGTGCCTCAGGGTGGGGGGGAGCTGCCACGGAGGGGCGCCTCAGGGCGGAGGGTGGGAGTTGCCGCCGGGGGGGCGCCTCAGGGCGGGGGCTCGGGGAGCTGCCGCGGGAGGGGGGGGTGCCTCAGGGCGGGGGCTCGGTGACGGGGAGGGGTGCAAGGTGGAAGTTTCACCTAGGGCGCGAAACATCCTTCCACCAGCCCTGCACACACAGTGCTGCCCCAAACAACTTACAGTCTAGACGGACAAGGGAGACAAAAGGGTGGGAGGGGAAAGAGCTAAACTGACTTGCCGAAGGCAACTTAGCAGGTTAAAAGCACAACAGGAATACGTGTAGAACTTTGGTCTCCAGTTCTGTAGTCACATGCTGCCATTCCAGGGCAGCTGCTCACACAGCTTCCTGTCTCTTGATATCTTGAGCTGGTTCAAAAATTTCCATCAAATCGTAGAAATGTAGGGCTGGAAGGGACCTGGAGAGGGCATCTAGTCCAGGCCCCTGCATCAAGGCAGTTCCCCCTCAATCTTCTTTTCTCAGGATTAAAAACATACACAGGTTTTTTCAACATTTCCTCATTGCTCAGGTTTTCTAAACCCTTTATCATTTTTGTTACTCACCTCTGGACTTTCTCAAATTTGTCCACATCTTTCTTAAAGTATGGTTCCCAAATTTGAACACAATATTCTAGCAAAGGCCTCACCAGTGCCAAGTAGAATGGGACAGTTACCTCCCATGTCTTACATAGGACATTCATGTTAATAGGCCCCAGAATGATATTAGCCTTTTTCACAACTGCATGACATTGATGACTCAGATACAGTTTTCTGTTGGAAAATGCCATTTTGACAAACTGATTTTTACACAAACCTGTATCTATTTGGACAAAATTTCATTCTGAAAAAAAAAAGGAGTGTTAAAGAGGTTTTGCCATTTTCAGAATGGAAAGTTTCGATTGTTCATTTTGAAATGACTTTTCACTTGGAAGTTTACTTCATGTTTTATTTTAATTTATTTTTAATTTAGTGTCATTTAATGAAAAATTTCAAAATGTTGCCTTTTCTTTCTGTATCTTATTCCTTCCCCCTCCCATCTGAAATTTTTCTTTTGCAGGATGGAAAATCTATTTTCTGACTTGTTCTAGTAATATCTTACATGCAGAAAGGTTAGAGCCAGCATAAGAAATAATTTGCCTTCAACATGAACAGGTCAAGATAGCATAACAAGCTAGAGATAGCATGGTGCTCAATCTCTCCCCCTCCCCCCACCCTTTAGCATCTGGCATTCACTGCAGCACCTAAATGAAATAGGCAAATTACTCTGAGTAAGCTACTATTTGGTAATTTCACTACAATTTTCACAAGGGGGAGTCTAATTCTATTTGGGTTACAGCTCTTCCTCAGAAAAAGCTCATTTACCCCTTCTCCCACATTCTGTCATTGTAAATAAATTACTTGATTGTAGTAGACATTACAGCCTGCAAAGAGTGTAAAAAAGCAGCTGTCTAAAAATTTAGCACTTATCTCAATTTCTGCCACTATTCATTTTATTGTTTCCGCAGGGGGACCGGGGTAAGAGGTATCTCCGAAGTATGGCACAGGAAACTCTAGAATCAGAAGAGTTTGGCATACACTCAAATCAGAATACTCTTTGAGATGGAAAAAATCATGAAACCTGCTCTATACCTTTACCAGCTTTGCAGTTATAGGACCACACCTTGAAGTCCTCACTGTGTTTTTACTCAGAGTCGACTCCCAGTAGAGTCAAGGAGTTGGAATCCAAAAGCACTTGTCCTAAGTGACTTCGAAGCACCATTCCAATGAATGTCAATGGAACTTGTGCTCCTAAATCACTTAGGTGCTTTTGGAAATCCCATCCAAGGATTAAGAACCTCATGATTTGGCTCATATTACCCTCGCTAAGGGTATGCTTACAGTGCAAGTGAAGGTGTATTTGTAGCACAGGTAGCTAAATTAAAAGCTAGCTGAAATGGGTATGCCTAACACAAGTAACTACAGTCATGAAGACAATACCATAGACTTCAGCACAGACCAGAATACAAACCCAAAGGGCTTGTACTGGGCCGACTAGTCTGCACTGTAGCCTATACCACCATGTCCTCCCTAGCACTGTTACCCACGCCATCTAGATTAAAACTAGCGAGGGTATGCTAGTAATTACAACTTCATTTGCCATGTAGGCATACCCTTACCATAGGGGACCCCAATGTCTGTTGGGACCTGTGAGCACAGTCATAATACAAATAGTAAACAATAAATGCAAACCTCTGTAGGTTGCATCATTGCTCCCTTTTGTGCTAGGGTGTTAAATCTGCACACCTCGCATATATAAGAAGATGAATTTTCATACACTGGTCCTCAGCACTTTTAGTGTGGTTTCTGCTAACAGAATAATTATCAGCGCCAACAAGCCTGTAGAGCTCCAAAGGATTGCTTCCTTCCAACTGCACACATAGAGAGGGCCAAGTGAGTAAAACTCCACTGATTTGACCCCAATGCTGTGAAAAAAGGGTATTTTTATAGTGCAGGAAAATAAGGAGGATACAGGAAAAATACAGGTAACAAGAAAGAAGCAAATTAAATCCAAGTTGCTACTGCAAGTAGGTGAGTTTATACTAGATATGAAGTTTGCTACAAAATGTCCATTAAGTTATGTGTCTAATCTAATAACATATAAATCAAATACAATAACTATTCAAAACAGACTTAGGGTTTATGGAGTTCCTACAAGTTACAAATGAATGGGCTGGAAGGACCCACGCCTTTCAAATATCTCCAGGGAGCAGAAATTCTCTAAGACTTGTGTTATTTTTTATATTTTTATTTTCTATAGCAAAACTCCACACTCCCTACTTAGTTAGGAAAGCCAATTTAGACTTAATTACAGTGGGGAGAATGACATTGTAATAGGATTTCCTTTTGTTTAGTTTGCCCTTTTAAAGAATCCCTTTGTTGGCTAATTCATAGTTGTCACTATCTCTAGCCTCTGTTTTATAGGTCTGAAATCCTCCACACCTTCCAAATCCCATTAACAATGAGCATCAAAACAAACTGTGATCATGAATCATCCCATTCTCCTGATTTAACCAAATTCCTTAGGTCTGTTTTTGATTTTGAGGCTAAAACTGGCTAAATTCTTTTGCTTACCCATTAAGCTGAGTTGAGTTCACCATGGAAATTTACTAGTGCTATTATGGCTTGTTTTCAGGTGTTAAAAAAAAAAAAAAAAAGGAAATACTCACAATTCACCCTTGAGTAAGTGAGAAAAGAATCAGGGGGTAGCCGTGTTAGTCTGTATCTACAAAAACAACAAGGAGTCTGGTGGCACCTTAAAGACTAACAGATTTATTTGGGCATAAGCTTTCGTGAGTAAAAACCTCACTTCTTCGGATGCATAGAGTGAAAGCTACAGATGCAGGCATTATATACT
>NC_048300.1:41342294-41394605 GCF_013100865.1 Trachemys scripta elegans
AGAATCTTCAGTGTAAGAAGAATACAATTTTCCTCTTGGATTCTAGCAAAGAAGATATTAATAAGTTACTTGTCTCCCTGCAGATTTTTCATACTGGTTGCAGTGAAAATTAGTGGACTGTGGATAAAAAGCAAGTTGCTAGGTATTGACATTTCCAAATATGTTCCATGCTTTCTTAAGAGAGCAGAGCTTGTGCCGTCAGGCTGCAGCTGAAGGCAGGATATTTCTTGAAACACCGACTTAACCTCCACTTTAGAATTTCTCAGAGCTCTCAGCTTTGAGAGATAAACTGCACACGACCCACAAGACCCTTTAAATCCTCTTGCGCCTTATTTATTTTAATAAACTGACAAATCTGCCTTTAAAATATAAAAGTGTCCAAATGCATTGAAACTCCATGATCTGGCAAGCACAACTAATCCTTATTCATTCTCAAGCTAGATATATAGCACACTGATAGCACATCAGAGCGGTTAGGGACAACTCATGATCCATAAACCACTTAATTAAATATTACAGTGCTAAAAACTGTCTCCGTTGCTTGACATTTTGTAGCCTGTAGCAAGTCTGGCTGAGTCTGCTAACAATTAGAAAGCAAAATAACCAGACTGTTTTAATAGCTTAGAGTATTTAGAAATAAAAGGTGCGTGGAAGATGCTCCTGGTTTTCTATCACATTCTACATAGTGGATAAGTGACAGAAAATCCACTGGATGTGCTATTTTGCATAGAAAGTTTTCCTTTCCCCTGTCTAACATCTTTTTCTTATACTGAAGTGGACCTGTGGCTGGCTACAAATTAAACTCTTGTAATGCTCAAAGATCAGTCATAATTTCCATCCATCATAGGGGAATCAAATGCTTGCTGGATTTAGGGTCTCTGAATACAGCTAGCCTGTTATGAGGCAAGAGATATTTCTTGTCTTTCAACCCATTTCTGTAACACTGGAACCAGGCCAGATTCTGATTCATTCACACCAGTATAAATCTGGACTAACTCCATTACAATCAGTAGAGTTATTCTAGACTTCAACTGGTAGATAGGGTTGCCAACTTTCTAATTGTACAAAACCAAACACCTTAGTCCCACCCCTTCCCTGAGGCTACATCCCCACCCCTTCCCTGAGGCCCCGCCCCCCACCCACTACATTGTCCCTCCCTCAGTGGCTCACTCTCCCCCATCCTCATTGACTTTCACTGGGCTGGGGCAGGGGGTTGGGGTGCAGGCTCTAACAGGGGGTGCAGGCTCTGGGGTGGGGTCAGAAATGAGGGGTTCAGGGTGCAGGAGGAGCTCTGGGCTGGGACAGGGGGTTGGGGTGTGGGAGAATATGAAGGCTCCATCTGGGGTTGCGGGCTCTGCGGTGGGGCTGGGGATGAGGGGCTTGGGGTGCAGGAGGGGGCTCCAGGCTGGGAGGTGGGACAGAGGGGTTCAGGGTATGGGAGGGGGCTCTAGGCTGGACCAGGGGTTTGGTATGTAGGGTGGGTGAGGGCTCCATCTGGGGGTGCAGGCTCTGGGGTGGGGCCGGGGATGAGGTTTTTGGTGTGCAGGAGGGGGCTCTGGGTTTGGGGGGCTTAGGGCTGGAGCAGGGGGTTGGGCAGCTCCTGGTCAGTGGCGCAGCAGGTCTAAGGCAGGCTTCCTGCCTGTCCTGACTCTGCACTGTGCCCCAGAAGTGGTCAGCACATCTGGCTTCTAGGCAGAGGTGTGGCAGGTGGCTCTGCGCACTGCTGTTGCCTGCAGGTACCATCCCCCCAGCTCCCATTGGCTGCAGTTCCCAACCAATGGGAGTGCGGAGTTGGTGCTTGGGGGAGGGCAGAGCACGGAGTCCCATGGCCTCCCTCCCTCCCCCCCGCCTAGGAGCCGGACCTGCTGGGTGCTTCCGGGGTGCAGCGAAGAGCCAGGACAGGTAGGGACTAGCCTAAGTATCTATGAGATACTAAGATTGTACTCACAATAACTTTGGGAAACCACTTTGGTCTTAAATCAGTGTTCACGTCACGCTCCCAGTCAGTACCCTGCCCACACTGAGGAAGCTAACGATCCAACCAACGGATCAAATTTGATGATGAATCCTGGTCACGTGCCACCTGAGGCACATTGCACATACTCTAAAACGACAAATTACCAAACAAAGAACATCCCCCAGGGGCACTTCACTCTCAAGGGTATAATCTCTGGTAAAAAGTTCTCTACAGAAAGACATACAGAAGGGGCTGTAATGGAAGTAACCACTGATTGGCACATGTGTTCTGTCATTTGTGTTGGTTTGTTTAATGTTTTCTTCCCCTTTCTTTAATAAAATAGCATGGCTAACGATGGTGGTTATTTTGCTTGTTTTTAATCCTGGTGTCCTATAAGATATGTAAAAAAGACCCTATGACTAAGATAGTGAGAGTCACACCCCTGAGATGTCAGTAAAAGAAATAATTAGTCAGCGCAGGACTACCATTTCTTGTTTCACTAAACCAAATATTTTTAGTAATTTTTAAAATAAAATTACTTGGTGGCCAACAATTAAAAATTTGCCACTTTTCACACCATGTGTGTAGGAACAGAGCAGTATCCCTTTAATAGCTTGTGAGGCCTTTAGAAGCCCTCACTATCCTCTATGCTTCAGAAGCTACCAGAACCCTACCAGAGCAGCAGTGTGTGTGCGCACGTATGCAGAGACACACACGCACAGCTGGGCCTTGCCTGTTCAGTAAACATGTTTATTTGAACCCCGCCATGCCCAGTGGTTTCTTTATATTATATATGTTGTGTAAAAAGTCAAATACACAATAGGTGCCCCATTGGCCAGGGCACTGTAGAAACATAAGTAAAAAAGACAGTTACTTCCCCAGGAATCTTTCCATTATCAATCACCTTCTGGAACGGTCCCAAGAAGGAGAGCAGGACTGCACAGCATTCACATGGCCTGTCAGAGCATGTGCATGGGCACCTGTTTTCTGTCTAGTCTAGGAGCAGAGGATTTTAAGACAGTTGCAACTTTCATTTTGGAATTTGCTGACACACTTCAAAATTTGGCATGGACCACATTCCTTTAACATGCTCTGCATGCACTGAGCGTCAAGTAACTATCAAACCACTGCAACTGTTTGTAAACTAGAAATCAAGGCTACTTCTAACTCCCTTAATTTCTTCCTTAGGTGCTTTAGAAAAATCTCACCACAAGTGCAATAGACCCACAATTCCCAAATGTACTGATGAGTTGCACATCAGTCACCAATTCAACCCATTGAAAGCAGGGCTTTGGAGCGGAGCCCGGAGCTGGAGTGCGGAGCAGCTCCGGAGCAGTGGAGCTGCAGGTTTTTGCCTGGAGTTGGAGCAGAGCCAGAGCACAGCTCCAAAGCCCTGATTGAAAGCTTTATATTCATCATGACTTGAGCCTCAAAAGGATGGTGTGGACAAAAACCTAAACCATTCTTTTCTTTCTTCCTTTCTTTTCTTGCATCGCAAAGAGATGTGGCAACTGGACCAAAGCCTGCTCCGATATACATCCCCTGGTAACCTCAAAGACACTCCATCCTCAAGGCTGCTCTGACCTGAACTGGGGCAAGAATCAGGGAACTGTTCAATGCTCTCAGAAAGGCCTCCTCTATTTGCAGCACCGAGCCAAAACTTGACACAGCAGAGAGACTAGCATATGACGTGTACTGAATCAAGTGATTAAAGCTAACAGGTGAGTCAAGGGAGGATGGCATCTGAAATAAACACCTGACATTTCATCAGCAGTTACACTGAAGCCTGCACCAGCTCTTCAGGCATCTTGACAGACATCAGCAAACAAACAGTGAAACAGAGAACATGAGAATAAGCCTGACAGGAGTCAGAGCTCCCCCTTCAGTCTAATCCACTATTGATAAAAAAAAAAATGAATAATTCCAGGTTTTAGAATCTTGAAGTTGCCACACAAGTCCACAAGAGCTATCTGATGCTGGGACAGGACAGAGAGAAAGAGAAGCCATGCAAACCTATCAGCAAGACGCAGCAGCATTGCAACCATTGTTAATATTAAGCAAGTGTTCAGCTGGAATCAAACTTCAGTAGTTAGCAAGAGGTCTGAAATGTAAATACAGCTCTGGCATTTTTAACAGGATGTTTGTTGTAAACCCGGGCAGCCTGATAGAGGCTGACTCTCCAAAAGATCATTTCTTATAGCAGGACTTCCTTTTGTTTCCTGCCCATCTAGGCCACGGATATGATCTGAAAGAGCAGACCTGCACTCATGACAGAAACAAAGACAGGAACAAAGAAAACTGCTCAGGGTTGTATCGTGATCAGTGGAACTGGGGGGACTGGTACTGAGGAGACACTGGGAACAGCGAACAAGGGGCATTGAACTTAAAGCAACTCGGCCACATGTACAGAGGACTCCCAAGGCATATCTCCCAACATTTCAAGGGGCTAAAGTGGGACACAGTGCTACTCAGAGTTGGCCCAACTGCTCCTCTGCAGCTGGAGATGGGGTTGGGGGGATGTGCCAAATCTGATTGGCACTGTGACCCTGAGCTCCAGGTCGCAATACCACTTAGTTTGAGGGCTCTCAAATGGGAGGCCAGAGCAAACTGCCCCTTTTGCCCCCAGCGGGCTTGAATGCAGGAAATGTTCTGCTT
This sequence comes from Trachemys scripta elegans, assembly GCF_013100865.1. Classification (NCBI taxonomy): domain Eukaryota; kingdom Metazoa; phylum Chordata; order Testudines; family Emydidae; genus Trachemys; species Trachemys scripta. The sequence continues at coordinate 41,346,907 of NC_048300.1, forward strand.
TAACCCTGACAGAGGCTTTCGGGGTGGGGGGGGGGAAGAAGGGCCAAAGTGGGACAGTCCCTGAAACCCGGGACTGTTGGGAGGTCTGCACAGGATTTAACAGAGTTTTACTTGTTCAACTCAACCTGCATTCAGCATCATTCTTTGTCTATGAAACATCGTGGCAGCGCCTGAACCATGAGTTCTCTGCAGTGCAGAAGCCAGCAGGAGCCATGGAACTCAGTCATGGGACATGCAGCAGAAGCCCCAAGAGAAAGGATGAGAGCGGGAGGAGGCACAACACCCCCTGAAATACATACAGTGAGACAACAGCAAAGGAGAGCAGGTGGCCAGGGTTCCAGACCCATAGTGAGATGCATGTTCTTGGGGACATAGCACAAGTGGGTAAAGGAGAACTGCCCTGCACTAGTGCAGCATTGCAAAGAATGTGGCAAGTCTAACTATTTTAGCAACATGTGCAAGAGCAGAGGACGGTCCTGGCAAAATTCAGTCAGACTTGTACAAGAGGGGGATGGCATAACAGATAGCGGTGAGTTTGATTCTCTCCTCACATCTCAGCGCATATCAGGTTCAAGACTGTTGGGACAGGAAAGCAACAAGGGACACTACTAACTTCCATACAGGCAACAACCGTAATAGGAAATTTCCCTATGTGATTTCAGCTAGATAGTGGGGCTTGCTGCAGTGTGATTCCTCGGAGTGAATTGGATTTGAACACAGTCATTACTGTGGCAGGGCAGGGGTAAAACCCCCTTTAAAGCCCTGCCAAAATCCTGGCTGCAGTCTGCTCTCTGGCCAGGAAGCCAGGGTAGAGACACAGGTATTCAGCAGTGAGCCCAGCTGCAAGCCCTAATCAGAGGAACATGGTGAGTTGAGTGCTGACAGCTGGGCTGAGGCATGGGAGGGCTATAAAAACCCTGAACAAACCTCAGAGAGGAGGCTAGACTGGGAGGAGACAGGAGGGTAGTATCGCTGTCTCCTTACCAAAGAGGGAAGCCTCCAAGACAGGGTCTGTGGGACGGGTCTGTGGGGCGCTAGCTATTGGGAGACCGGGGAACTGCACGAACGCTGTAAATAAAGACACTTGGGTGATCCAGCAAAAGATGGCTTGGAAGACTCTTTATTATATCAGCCTAAACACAGGGTGCAGGCACAAAAGTGGGAGAGCCTGCACCGACTCTGTGACAATCACAAAGAACTAAAAGTACAATGAGAGCATAATGCAAGTTGTAGAAAAACGACAGGCTGCATTAATGACTGAAGTTTGTGGTGGTTAATGGTAAGAATCACAGATCCCTCTTGGTTCTGATCAGGGTGCAGTGTCAAAATTCTATAGCTGCAGTGCAAGAAAAAAAAGGGGAGGTCCATGAACAACAGAGACAATTTTAAAAGCATCTGGGGATGTTTTCAAAGGTGACAGATGCCTTTAAGGAAAGCTGCGACTGGAAGTAGATTCCACAGTGGAAGATGTGAACTTAGCACAAAGGAAAATTCCAGTTGCACTACATAATCCAATACACAAGGAGCTTGAAAGTCTGCAGAGCAGGGGCATAATAGCACCTTTAGAGGCCAGTACAGCCTGGCTAAGCAACATGATGGTGGTAAAGAAGCCATCAGGAAAATTATACATCTGCATAGACCCAAAGCCACTTAATCAGACATTGAAAGATGCCCCCAATTGATGACATCTTGCCAGAACTTTCCAAAGCCAGAATCTTTATGGCCTGTGATGTGCCTTAGATTTTGGCACATAAACTGGAATAAGGAGTTGGCATGCTGACAACCTTTGCAACACCCTTCGGTCAGTACAGATGGCGGGCCATAACAATGAGCATAAGCCCAGCACCAGAGGCATTCCAAAGAAAAAAAGACTCACCCAGGCCCCGGAAAGACTGTCTGGGGTGAAAATAACTGCAGATGAGATCCTGTAAACAAAGGGAGCAACGATACAGAATCAGAATGAGACCACGACAGAAAATGACAAGCTTTTCTACAGCGATGCAGGGACAAAACTATAAAACAACCCAGAAAAAAATGACTCAAGAAGTGATATACATTGGGCATCTGCTCAAAGCAGAGGGGCTGAAAGCAGATTCAAACAAAATCAAGGCAGTCAGAGACATGCCAGCTGCAGTGGATGGGAAAGGGAATGCAGCACTTCATTGGAGTGATAAATTTTCTGTCCAGCTTCTGCTGACACCTCGCTGCAGTGGAAGAAGCCATACGTCCGCTCACAAGGAAGGATGTTGAGTAGGACTGGGCAGGAACCCAACAGCAAGCATTTGACATGCTGAAACAAATAACGGATGCCCCTGTCCTGAAGTATTACCAGCCTGGAGACCACTGGCACTCTAGTGTGGTGCATCAAAGAAAGCATAGGATGTAGCCCCTTTGCAGGAACAGCTGGTTGCTTATGCCAGCCAAGCCCTGTCAGAGACTGAACAGGGGTACACCCAAATAGAAAAAGAGCTTCTGGTTGTGGTATTTGCAATGCAGTGATTCCATCAGTATACCTATGGCCAGACAGTAATAGTGCCATCAGACCACAAACCCCTAGAGACAATCATGGCAAAATCCCTTCTTAGTGCTCCAAAGAGATTGCAGTGCATGATAATGCACCTCCAGTGTTACCAGCTAGAGCTCAAATATCATCCAGGACAATTACTGGTGTTAGCTGACACCCTGAGCAGAGCATATACCCAGCATCAGTGAGTTGGGGAAGGTGATCAGGACACAGAAATCATTAACATGCTGTGTTATCTCCCATTTTCAACAGCAAAGCTGATGGAAATAAAAGAGGCTACAGAAACAGGCAGTTAAGAGAGCAAAATGAGCAGGCTGGCCAGGATACAAAAAGCGAAGTGCCAACAGAAACAAACATATTTTCAGATTAAAGAGGAGCTGAATGTGCAGAATAGAATCCTATTTTCAGGACCAAGAATTGTTGTCCCCACCTCATTACATAAGGATTTCATACAAAACTACATGCCTCACACCTGGGTATGACAGCTGTCTTAGGACTAAGTGTGTGTTTATTGGCCAGAAATGAATACACAACACCACTCCTGGTCATGTGATAACAGCCAGCAGAAAGACCTACCACATGAGCTACCCACCCAACCATGAGAAACAGTGGGAGTGGACTTATTTACTTGCAAGCAAAAGCAGTACTTGACTACTAGCCACATTTTTGGCAGGTTGATGTCCTGCCTGATGCAAGAAACAAGTCAGTGACTGGCCAACTGAAGGTCCACTTTGTGAGGTGTGGCATTCTGGACACTGTATTCACTGACAATGGATCCCAGTTTTCCTCAGAAGAATTCAGTGAATTTGCATGCAAATGGGAGTTTAACCACCATACCTCTCCCCCAGCATACCCACATAGTAATGATAAGGTGGAATCAGCTGCCAAAACAGCTAAGAGACTGTGACACAAGGCTACTGCTTCTGGTTCAGGTTCCTTGTTAGCATTTTGGTACCCAGGAATACTCCAGCACATGGGTGTCAAAATAGTCCAGCACAGGCACTGATGGGACAAAGGACCCTGCTACTAATGAGGGGAGAACTGTTGCAGCCAGAAGTATGAGGAGGAGAGGAGACAGCCAACAATCCGAGAAATCATGCACTAGAGAATGACAGGTCAGCCCCGGACCTACCAGCCCTAGAGACAAGCACTCCTGTGAGGATCCAACCATTAGAGAGACATGAGAAGGAGTGGACTAAAGGAGTCATGAGGGATGCAGTGACACCCAGGTCATACAAAGTGACTGTGCAAGAAAGACAAGTGATCCAAAGAAGCAGAAGGAGACACAAGCCAGCAGACAACCAGGGCCGGCTCCAGGCACCAGCCCACCAAGATTGTGCTTGGGGCGGCACCTGGAGGGGGCGGCGCGGTGCGGTGCTCTGGCTCCGGCCGCCGGAGAGAGCGGGGCCACGGCTGGTCTCGCCCGCCCTCCCCCCGGCGCTTTGGCCGCCAGGGAGAGCGGAGCCCCGGCTGAGAACTCCGCCCTCCTCCCAGGGCTCCAGCTGCCCTCCCGCCCGGCGCCCTCCCCCGGGCCGTCGGGGAGAGCGGAGCCCCGGCCGGGGCTCGCCGCCCTCCCCCCAGCGCTCTGGCTGCTGGGGAGAGCGGAGGCCCGGCCCGGGCTCGCCGCCCTCCCCCCCGGCGCTCTGGCCGCCGGGGAGAGTGGAGCCCCGCCCGGGGCTCGCCGCCCTCCCCCCGGCCGCCGGGGAGAGCGGAGCCCCAGCCGGGGCTCACCGCCCTCCACCCGGGGCTCCAGCCGCCCTCCCCTGCCACGCTGTGGGGGGGGGCACGGCCGGTGGCTTTTTTGCCTGGGGCGGCAAAAAAGCCAGAGCCGGCCCTGCAGACAACACCCACAGAGAGACTATAGAGACACAGTGATCATCACAGAATGGAGACATAGAGAACCACCCAGAGGCCAAGCCCACAGGGAGAGGAGATAGTTTGCCAGATTCAGAGACAGGCAACAGGGAAACAGGTCACTTCTGGTGTGGTCGCCTGTTGAGGAGACCAAACTCTCTCAAAGATTATATAACCAGTTGAGTCTCTGGAACAGATGAGACTCCAATTTGGCTATGTGCTAGCAACCTCTGGATGAAGAGATCCAGGTGGGGGTCTAGGAGTCAATTATTTGTTTTTAATGTTTATATTAAAAGGTTTGTAAATTAGGGAAGATGTGTCAGGATAAGTGGAACTGGAGTCAGAAGGCCAACGTTCCTGGAGAGACATTTATTTAGGGGACACCAGTGGAACACTGAAGCAGGGTGTTTGGCTGGAAACAACTCAGCCACATGGACAGAGCCCTCCACAGGGTTTAATAAAGTCTCACTTGTTCAAATTAATCTGCATTCAACATCATTCTTTGTGAATAAAACATGGATGTCGCAGCGTCCGCAACCCATGTTCAGAGCGTGACTGCAATCCAGTCTGAAAGAGAAGTCGGAGTCAACGATGAACCAGATTTAAAACAAGGGATCCAGGCTCCATGATCCTGGGCAATGAGGAACGTGTCAGGAGCCTCAGTATGCCGGGGTAGCATGGTTATGATCACTATGCCTGATCAGCAGGGGTAGAATCATAGAATATCAGGGTTGGAAGGGACCTCAGGAGGTCATCTCGTCCAACCCCCTGTTCAAAGCAGGACCAATTCCAAACTAAATCTTCCCAGCCAGGGCTTTGTCAAGCCTGACATTAAAAACTTCTAAGGAAGGAGATTCCACCACCTCCCTAGGTAACCCATTCCAGTGCTTCATCACCCTCCTAGTGAAAAAGTTTTTCCTAATATCCAACCTAAACCTCCCGCACTGCAACTTGAGACCATTACTCCTTGTTCTGTCATCAGGTACCACTGAGAACAGTCTAGATCCATCTTCTTTGGAACCCCCTTTCAGGTAGTTGAAAGCACCTATCAAATCCCCCCTCATTCTTCTCTTCTGCAGACTAAACAATCCCAGTCCCTCAGCCTCTCCTCATATGTCATGTGCTCTAGCCCCCTATCATTTTTGTTGCCCTCCGCTGAACTCTTTCCAATTTTTCCACATCATTCTTGTAGTGTGGGGCCCAAAATTGAACACAGTACTCCAGATGAGGCCTCACCAATGTCGAATAGAGGGGAACGATCACGTCCCTCGATCTGCTGGCAATGCCCCTACTTATACAGCCCAAAATGCCGTTAGCCTTCTTGGCAACAAGGGCACACTGTTGACTCATATCCAGCTTCTCGTCCATTGTAACCCCTAAGTCCTTTTCTGCAGAACTGCTTCCTAGCCATTTGGTCCCTAGTCTGTAATAGTGAATGGGATTCTTCCGTCCTAAGTAAAGGACTTGGCACTTGTCCTTGTTGAACCTCATCAGGTTTCTTTTGGCCCAATCCTCTAATTTGTCTAGGTCTCTCTGTCCTATCCCTACCCTCCAGCGTATCTACCACTCCTCCCAGTTTAGTGTCATCTGCAAACTTGCTGAGAGTGCAGTCCACGCCATCCTCCAGATCATTAGCCTGAACACCCCATGATGCCACTCTGCAACCTCCGGCCAGCGTCAGTCGGGGTGGTGGGGGGGTGAGCTGTGGCAAAATCCATCATCCTGACACCCCTTCCCCTCTAACCCAGATAGTGCTGCTGGCACCACTAGCCAGGGTCTCCTCCTAGTGCTCTTGGAGCACTAAAAAATAAATGACTACAGGCCAGATACTGAGCCACTGTATTTGGGCATAGTTTCCTGAGGATCTGACCCTATGTCTATTCCCGATGTAGGATCACTAAGGGAAGTGGCTTCCTGGGCTCTTTTCTCCCCACTCTAGCACACACTGCAGAGCTATCAGCAACACTCATTACATGTACTTTAAAATATTTCTAACCAGAACTGGCACCTTTTATTATATTTTTTACAAATGCATGTGTTGCAGAGCCTGGTTCATTTCTTCTAATGGCTAGGACACCCCTGGCAGAATTAACAAGTAAGCCAACCACCAGGATTTAAAACCCACATCAAGGCCATTACATCATTAGATGCTCTATGTATTTTGATAAAGGTGGATTAACTTTAGCTGCTTATGATACCACTTGCCAGAAAATGTGCTTGAGTATATTTTGTAAGCGTATCCTCTCCATAGTGCTTGGCTAGTAAATCTTTGTCAACAAGGGAGAACACAAGGGAGAGCCAGCAGGTCTGTGGATCAGCAAAGTGAGAATTAACGAGGTTCCATAATATTTCTATATTCAAATTCCTTTTTTCAATCCAACAAAGGGGGCAGCCAGCACTAAGCACCAGGGAGTGGGGAAGCAATGAGCTACAAAGTTGCAGTTTTCTAATCCTGAAGTCAGTTTTCTGCCAGCCCTATCCACACCAGCTCCCAAAGAGTCATTAGGCTAGTGGAGATCACCAGAGAGCAGTATGCTCTGGCCACATCCTCTCGACCAAGGCGTGACTTACAGCTAGGTACGTATCACTAAATGAGACAAGGACACACCGTATCTGGGAGCAAGTCTCCCAACCTGGGTCCACAGGCTTGTGTTAGTGGGGCTTTCGCCGGTGCACTAAAAATAGCTATACAGACCTTGCTTTGATGTCATGGCTCAGGCTGGAGTTTGGCCTCTGAAGTGTGGTTTGAGAGCCTGAACTCCAGTCTGAGCCACAATGTCAAAGTAACATCCACACTATGATTTTTAGTGTGCTAGTGCAAACCCCAGCCACCTGTGGACCCAGACTGGGAAGCTCGCTTCCAGATGCAGTGTAGACATATCCTGAGGGCAGCTTTCTGCTGCTTTTGGTCAAACGCCATCATCTGGTTCCATTTTCACACTTACTCAACAGTTTTCCCAGCATCCTATTCTAGCTTCAATTAGCAAAAGTCTATGCATAGCCAAACTGAACAAAATTAGTACAACCATTATATTACTCTGTCAAATGTTCCAGGAGTTTTGTTTCTACCTTTCTCCAAAATACAGAGTAACCCCTAAAAAGTGCTAGAGGGACTTTATTATGCTAATTTTGCATAAGATCAATCACTTGCCCGCTTTATTTGATGGATTCCCATGGCTGAAATCTATTACTGAAACATATAAGCATGTATTTCCATGAACCTGACCCTTCAGCTTCCACTTTCATTCTATTTCTAGCCTCTCCGTCTGAGCAAGTTATTTTGACTGATCTGAATTTTGTTATTTAGCCTCATGTTCAAACCTATACCCTTGTCTTTCCTAAAAAGTAGCTTTTACCTTGAAGGAAAAATGGGGCCCTATTCCCAACTTCCTGCTCCAAGAAACTTCCCACTGACCAATGGGGATCCAACTTGAGTAAGTGTCAGGCCCTTTGATTACAGGATTAGGACCTTTGACTACAACTGAAAACACTGGAAAGTAGAGCTGGAAAAACTGCACTTTGGTGTTTAACCTGAGCTTTGAGCATCTAAGCATTGCTGAAAATACCCATCTCAGTAGTTTGATATGTCAGAGATAGAGAATACAGAGCACTTAAACTGTGCCTCCCTTCTACACATGCACATGAAACAGATTGCCGAAATAATGCTCAGATGTGAACACAGCACATAAAAAAGAAACCTCTGATTTCCACTATTTCTTGGCTGGGAAAATGATTGTCACCGCCACAAAAAAAATCCAAAACCTGACCGCTTCACCAAACAAAATATATGAAACTGTTAATCAAAGGCATACATCTCCATGGGGAAGAGAGAAAGTGAAACACCACATTTTTTCCAGTATTAAAAATATAAAGTGAACTCTTTTTTCCACAGACCCTGAGAGTAGCTTTAAAATTGCCTGTTTTACAGGGTGACCTTCCAGAGGGACTGACACTACATGGAAGACATGTTGGATTCAAAGTATTCTGTCACTGCCTATTGGTGCAAAGGGACAAGCAAAATTTATTTTGATTAATCTGCAATGATGCAGAGAAGTTAATCAATACCTGTTACCTCTATCAATAGCTTTCATATTTGTCAGTGGCTATATATACTAATATATCGAGAGGTGAACATATGCAGGCCAATTTGCTGACAGACTTGGAGCGCATATGTTTTTTAGAACTATCACTTACCACAAGCTCAGGAGTGACTATCACATAGCAAGGTGAATTAAATGTTTTATTACAGAGATACTCAGTGCTGCTATGCGCTATTTATGAGCGGATACCAGAGAGTTGAAAATAAATCAGTGATATAGAGTCTATGTATTATATTCTAAATATAACTTCATCCATTTACACATAAATACCAGCCCAGGTTCAGAGGATAAAATGGCACATGGATCAATCCCTGCTTTCAGGGATAACAGTAAAACATCATACACCTAATTCCCTGAAAGCAACACAGCCTCCAGAGCATTGACTATAACTAGAGGACAAGGAGAGAGCCCTACTGACCCCGGGCCTAACCAAACCCAAGGACCCCTACCCTTAGTAACCCACACACTAGCCCAGGGAGACCCCTACCCTTTCTAATCCTAATGAAGCCGGGGGAGCCCTACCTTCTGTAACGTCAGTACCGGGCAAATTAGTTGAAACAATAGTAAAGAATAAAATTGTCAGACACATAGAAGAACATAACTTGTTGGCCAAAAGTCAACATGGTTTCTGTAAAGGGAAATCATGTCTTACTAATCTATTAGAGATCTTTGAAGGGGTCAACAAACATGTAGATGAGGGGATCCAGTGGACATAGTGTACTTAGATTTCCAGAAAGCCTTTGACAAAGTCCCTCACCAAAGGCTCTTATGTAAATTAAGTTGTCATGGGATAAAAGGGAAGATCCTTTCATGGATTGAGAACTGGTTAAAAGCCAGGGAACAAAGGGTAGGAATAAATGGTAAATTTTCAGAATGGAGAGGGGTAACTAGTGGTGTTCCCAAGGGTCAGTCTTAGGACCAATCCTATTCAACTTATTCATAAATGATCTGGAGAAAGGGGTAAACAGTGAGGTTGCAAAGTTTGCAGATGATACTAAACTGCTCAAAATAGTTAAGACCAAAGTAGACTGTGAAGAACTTCAAAAAGATCTCACAAAACTAAGTGATTGGGCAACAAAATGGCAAATGAAATTTAATGTGGATAAATGTAAAGTCATGCACATTGGAAAAAATAACCCCAACTATACATACAATATGATGGGGGCTAAGTTAGCTACAACTAATCAGGAAAGAGATCTTGGAGTCATCGTGAATAGTTCTCTGTGGAACTCCTTGCCTGAGGAGATTGTGAAGGCTAGGACTATAACAGGGTTTAAAAGAGAACTAGATAAATTCATGGAGGTTAAGTCCATTAATGGCTATTAGCCAGGATGGGTAAAGAATGGTGTCCTTAGCCTCTCTTTGTCAGAGGGTGGAGATGGATGGCAGGAGAGAGATCACTTGATCATTACCTGTTAGGTTCACTCCCTCTGGGGCACCTGGCATTGGCCACTGTCGGTAGAGAGGATACTGGGCTGGATGGACCTTTGGTCTGACCCAGTATGGTCATTCTTATGTTCTTAACACTAAACCTAGGCCAGAGAGTCCTACTGGCCCTAGACCTCAACCTAGCCCAGGGAACACTACTCATTGTAACCCTAACTCTAGCCTGGGGAGCCTTACCCATTCTAGCCCTAGTCCCAAGAGCTATACAATTTGTAACAGTAAACCTAGGTTGGGGAACCCTAGTGGCCCAAGGCTTACCCACACACAGCAATCCATACCATTTTTAATTCTAACCCTAGCCCATGGAGCCTGGCTCTCTGCAACCCTAATCCAAACCCGGGAAGCCAGCTCCTCTGCATCCCTAACCCTTGCCTGGGGAACCATATTGACCCAAGCCTAACCCTAGCAAAAGGTTATCAAAGAGTAAGGTTCCCTAACCCAGGGAGCACTGCCCTCTCTACGCCTAGCCTGGGCAGACCTACCCTCAGTAATCATAACCATAGCCCTGACAGGCCTACCAGCTGTACTCCTCACCCTAGCCTAAAAGCCCCTTGCAGTCCCAGGCCCAACCTTAGCTTCAGGGGCCCTCTGTACCCCTAACCCTGGCCCAGGGAGAACTGACCCTCTGTAACATTAACCCTAACTCGGGGAGCTCTACCAAATCCATGCCTCACCCTGCAATGGGCTGCCCTTCCCTCTTTAACCCCTAACCCAAGGGAGCTCCACCATTTGTAACCCTAGCCCTATCCTGGGGAACCTACTGACAGTAAATCCAGTGAGAGTCTGGGGAGCCGTACTACTTTTAACACTAACTTTAGCCAGGGAGTCCTATGCTCTGTAACCATGACCCTAGTCTGAAGAGCCCTATGGGCCCCAACCATAAGCAGACCTTGGTGTTTTTACCCTCTGTTACCCTAACACAAGCCTAGGAAGCCCTAACCTCAGTAATCCTAATCCTCCCTCTCTCACCCTGAACCCTTGCGTGGGGAGCCCTAATGGGCCAGATCTTACCTGATCTTGGGGAGTCAGACCATTTATAACCCTAACCCTAGACTGGGACACCCTAACCTATGTAACCCTTGTCCTGTCCCAGGGAGACCTACTGTTGACTCATATCCAGATTCTCGTCCACTGTAACCCCTATGTCCTTTTCTGCAGAACTGCTTCCTAGCTATTCGGTCCCTAGTCTGTAACAGTGCATGGGATTCTTCTGTCCTAAGTGCAGGACTCTGCACTTGTCCTTGTTGAACCTCATCAGGTTCCTTTTGGCCCAATCCTCTAATTTGTCTAGGTCCCTCTGTATCCTGTCCCTACCCTCCAGCGTATCTACCACGCCTCCCAGTTTAGTGTCATCTGCAAACTTGCTGAGAGTGCAGTCCACGCCATCCTCCAGATCATTAATGAAGATATTGAACAAAACCAGCCCCAGGACCGACCCCTCAGGCACTCCACTTGAAACCGGCTGCCAACTAGACATGGAGCTGTTGATCACTACCCGTTGAGCCCGACGATCTAGCCAGCTTTCTATCTACCTTATGGTCCATTCATCCAGCCCATACGTCTTTAACTTGCTGGCAAGAATACTGTGGGAGACTGTATCAAAAGCTTTGCTAAAGTCAAGGAATAACACATCCACTGCTTTCCCCTCATCCACAGACCCAGTTATCTCCTCATAGAAGGCAATTAGGTTAGTCAAGCATGACTTGCCCTTGGTGAATCCATGCTGACTGTTCCTGATCACTTTCCTCTCCTCTACGTGCTTCAGAATTGATTCCTTGAGGACCTGCTCCATAATTTTTCCAGGGACTGAGGTGAGGCTGACTGGCCTGTAGTTCCCCAGATCCTCCTTCTTCCCTTTTTTAAGGATGGGCACTACATTAGCGTTTTTCCAGTCATCCGGGACCTCCCCCGATCGACATGAGTTTTCAAAGATAATGGCCAATGGCTCTGCAATCACATCTGCCAACTCCTTTAGCACCCTCGGATGCAGCGCATCCAGCCCCATGGACTTGTGCTCGTCCAGTTTTTCTAAATAGTCCCGAACTACTTCTTTCTCCACAGAGGGCTGGTCACCTTCTCCCCATACTGTGCTGCCCAGTGCAGCAGTCTGGGAGCTAACCTTGTTCGTGAAGACAGAGGCAAAAAAATCATTGAGTACATTAGCTTTTTCCACATCCTCTGTTACTAGGTTGCCTCCCTCATTCAGTAAGGGGCCCACACTTTCCATGATTAAGTTATTCCATGATTGCACAAGGCCCCAAGTTCTTGTGGTTCAGCTTTGCGGATGAATGGGTGGATCACAGGTTTTGGGTGGACAGCCAAACCTTATCCCTTACTTTGAGGCAATCAGCTGATGGTGTCAGTCAGCGTGGCACTTGTATGCGGTTTTCGCCTCTTCTAACCGGTGCCTGAGTTCTTGAGGTACTTGGTGGATGCATGCAGCTAGGTCAGCAACAGTGGGCATTGGTGAGTCAAGGGGGATTAGAGGGTGGAACCCAAAATTCACAAAGAAAGGGGTCTTCTGGGTCGTGTTGTGTGTGGCGTTGTTGTAGGTGAATTCTGTGTGGGGAATGAATGCCAGCCCATTGTCCTGGTGGCAATGTAGGAATTAGTATAGGTTCTACTCCAGGACCTGATTGACTTTCTCTGTCTGACTGTGGTAAGCCAACGAGGTACAAGGTTTGATGCCCAGGAGGTGCAGAAATTCTCACCAAAAGCATGAAACAAACTGGGACCCCCAGTAGGCTACTACGCTTGTGAGCAACCCATGAAGGCAAAAGATGTCATATTTTTGGGCTGTTCCATGGGCAATGGGGGAGGCTGAAACATGGTATAAAATGCACCATCTTTGTCAGGACCATCAACCACCACTAGAATTTTGGTGTACCGTTGGGAGGGTGGTAACTCCACAATGGACTCCATCAACACTATGACCCAAGGCTGAGGTGGAGTGGGCAAGGGCTGAAGGAGACTGAACAGTTTCAAACAGGGGAGATTTGGTATAAGCACAAAGGTCACAGGACCAGACATGGTTTGCTCCATCAGGTACACAGATGCACCTTTTCCAATACAAAATTCCTGAGATGGTGAAGATGGAGGCTTGGTGGATCTGACTGCAAAGGGATTGTTGCGCAGCAGGGAACGTATGGAGTGTATCGGGTCACAGACAATGGTATCAGAGATTAAATTTGATGGTTTGAGAATTATGGATAGTCAAGTACACCATATTCCCTCTTTCGAGATAACACATCTGCCTTCCTATTGCTGGTCCTAGGTAATAGGTCACTAAGAAGTCAAATAGCATGAAGAAGAGGGACCAGCAGACCTGTCGCAAATTTAGGTGCTGAACTCTCTTTAAGAATTCCAAGTTTTGTGATTGGTGAGGACTTGTATTCGGAATCTGGCACTCTCCAGGACATGCTGCCATTCCTCAAAGGCTGCTTTAATGGCCAGTTTTTATTTCATAGTTTTGCTCTGCTGGAATGATTTTGCATGAGTAAAAAGCACAAAAAGGATGAAGCTGATCGTTGGAGGCTCTCATTTAGGAGATGACTGCTCCCAGTACAAAGTTTGAGTCATTTGCTTCTACCATAAATGGCTGGCCGGGGTCAGAGCGAACCAAAATGGGGGCTGTGGTGAGTTTCTGCTTTAGGCATGCAAGACACACACATGCCTCTGGGAAACAAGAAAAATGGGCTCCCTTCTGCAAGAAGGCTGTGATTGGGGAACCATCCCTGAGAAACCCTTGATGAGCCAGGTGCACAGTTGAGAGGTGGGAAGCAGGGGCACTGGCAGGGCTTGGCCACGTTCATGGTGCCACTCATCAATTCTGATACTCAGGTCGATCAGTTCATCTAGACGGGACATTGGCTTGCCCTGTGCCAGTTCATCCTTTATATCATCGTTCAGCCCAATCTGAAACTGATGCTCCCTTAAAACACCAGTTCCTATGCTGCTTCGCGAGAAGGAAGGAAATTGTTGTATGTGAGCACCCTTGGACCCTGTGTTTTGTGAGAAAGTCAAATTTGGAGAGACGTGGAAGACTTGCCCCTCATTGCCACTATCAAGGAGATAGGGAATATGATGGCTTTTCCTTGTCCTATAACCTGTGCTGCAGAATTGGTATTTTTCTCTAATGTTTAGGTTTCTTGTCAACTATAGGTAGAGACTGGGAACATAAATATAATAATCACATTTGGTATATAGGTTAATGCCTCATGCTTCTATTCCCAGTACTTGTGATGATAAGGCAGGCATGCCATTTTACCCTTTTATGCCTCAGTTTCCTTATGTGTAAAATGGATTTGGGAACAATATCTGATATGTAGGGGAGGGGTAAGAGGTGACTTGATCACAGTCTAAAGGTATCTACATGGGGGAGGGATTTCTAACAGTAGATATCTCTTTAATCTAGCAGGAAAAGGCCTAATGAGATGTAGGGGTTGGAAGCAGAAGCTCGATAGATTCAGACTAGAAATAAGGATCACATCTTTAACAGTGAGGGTAACTAATCATTGGAACAACTTACCTAGGGGCATGTTGGATTCTCCATCACTTGAAGTCTTTAACTGAAGGTTGGTGGTTTTCTTAACTTCTGTTTGAGCTATAACAGATCTTTATGGGTGTGGTGCAGAAATTATTGGGTGGGGCTCTATGTTCTGTGTTTTGCAGTAGGTCAGACTATGTGATCATAATGATCCCTTCTGACCTTAATCTACAACTACACCTGTACCCCAATATAACACTGTCCTCGGGAGCGTTATAGGTGAAACCGCGTTATATTGAACTTGCTTTGATCCGCCGGAGCGCGCAGCCCCGCCCCCTGGAGCGCTGCTTTACCGCATTATATCTGAATTCATGTTATATTCGGTTGTGTTATATCGGGGTAGAGGTGTATATATAACAATTTTATGGGGCCTGAATAACATCTAAAGTACTTGAGCATCCGCAGATATCTTCATCTGTATAAGCACAATTATTTCTGGCTGAAGTTTAGATTTACATTTTCAATAAAAAGTCAATAAAATAAGAGAGGTGTCAGTCAGCTACATCCCTTTCTATTCAAATTGTAATCAGCAATCTGCTTTACCTCTTTTTTCCAAGTTCCTTTTTTGTTTGTTTTGTTTGTTTTTTGTTGATGCAAGGCAATAAAGCAGGCAATATGCTAGATAGATTGCTTTTTAAGGTTTTATACGTGCCATTGGGAGCTCACCAGCAGAACATTCTTTAGGGAGCAGACAGATGTGTAACAAACATTATTAATGCTAAAATTATTTTGAAACAAGAAATTAACAATTATACTCTATGCTGTCTGAAAGTACTTTTTTGGGGGGGGGGCGGTTTGGGAGTTTAGCAAACGTACTCAACAAGAGTAAATGATCTCTGCTGTCCCACTATTAAGACAGAATAACCAGTAGGCCCAGCTAGCAGTCACACTGAATTTAATGCTGTAAATTTTTCTGCCAAAGAGCATTATTGGCAGCATTTACCAGTCTTTTTTGTAGCAATTCAGTGGCAAAAAACTACACTCTGCCTTCAGGTTGCTGTGTGGTATGTTGTCTTCACGGAGTTGACCAAAACGCAAATTTCTGAAGATCAGAAAACACAGTTACGGTTGTTCATGCAACCTTAACTCTGCCCTCTTTCAGCAAAGCCCCAATATGTGCCATTAACACACACACACACACACACACACACACACACACACACACACACCCTTTACTTTGCTTATAATGGTTTAAATGTACAAGCTCTTAATCTCCTTTTACATTACACTCACTCTCACCCAAAGGAATCTGTTGTCCTATTAAAGGACAAAAAGAAGGGGGGGGGGATAAAAAGCTTGCCTATGCCACCTTCCTTCTACTCTTTTTGAGCAATGCTTCAGTATGCACATAGTGACAAGGGCCAGTGAGAGTGTGTGGTGTGAGATTCACGAGGTTCCATATCCTGGTGTACACTCACACACTTAGCCAACTCCTCAAAAAGAATAGCACGTGTGCAAGTTAAGAACCATTTCACAGCCTTTTGCAATTCCCTTATACTTACTGGACACCATTCAACATATGAACGGCCACACTGGATCAGACCAAAGGTCCATCTATCCCAATATCCTGTCTTCTGACAGTAGCCAATACTAGGTGCCCCAGAGGGAATGAACAGAACAGGTAATCATCAAGTGATCCATCCCCTGTCGCCCATTCCCAGCTTCTGGAAAACAGAGGCTAGGGACACCATCCCTGCCCATCCTGGCAAATAGCAATTGATGGACCTATCCTCCATGAACTTATCTGGTTCTTTTTTTAACCTTGTTATAGTCTTGGCATTCACAACATCCTCTGGTAAGGAGTTCCACAGGTTGACTGTGCGTCGTGTGAAAAAATACTTCCTTTTATTTATTTTAAACCTGCTGCCTATTAATTTCATTTTGTGACCCCCTAGTTCTTGTGTTAGGAGAAGGAGTAAATAACACTTCCTTATTTACGTTCTCCACGCCAGTCATCACTTTATAGACCTCTATCATATCCCCCCTTAGTCATCTCTTTTCCAAGCTAAAACTCCCCCTAGTCTTCTTAATCTCGCCTCATATGAAAGCGGTTCCATACCCCTAACCATTTTGGTTGCCCTTTTCTGAACCTTTTCCAATTCCAATATACCTTTTTGAGATGGGGAGACCAGCTCCAGTATTCAAGATGTGGGCATACCATGAATTTATAGAGAGGCAATATTATATTTCTTATTATCTATTACTTTCCTAATGATTTCCCAACATTTTGTTTGCTTTTTTGACTGCCAATGCACATTGAGTGGATGCTTTCAGAGAACTATCTACAATGACTCCAAGATCTCTTTCTTGAGTTGTAAGAGCTAATTTTGACCCCATCATTTTATATGTAGAGTTGGGATTACATTTTTCAATGTGCATTACTTTGAATTTATCAACATTAAATTTCATCTGCCATTTTGTTGCCCAGTCACCAGTTTTGTGAGATCCTTTTGTAGCTCTTTGCAGTCTGCTTGGGACTTAACTATCTTGAGAATTTTTGTATCATCTGCAAATTTTGCCACCTCACTGTTTATCCCTTTTTTCCAGATCATTTATGAATATGTTGAATAGGACTGGTCCCAACACCACTGTTTACCTCTCTCCATTCTGAAAACTGACCATTTATTCCTACCCTTTGTTCTTTTAACCAGTTACCAATCCATGAGAGAACCTTCCCTCTTATCCCATGACAGCTTACTTTGCTTAAGAGCCTTTGGTGAGGGATCTTGCCAAAGGCTTTCTGAAAATCTAAGTACACTATATCCAATGGATCTCCCTTGTCCACATGCTTGTTGACCCCTGTGATGTTGCACCCTATATGATTTTATGAAAATATGCTAATGAGTGTGAATATAATGTAACTGGAATATGCTTCATGCAAAAGGCCTCTTGTAAGGTATCATTACAAAGCTTATAATCTACTGAGTGTGTTCATCCTATTTGTATGAATGTATCATTCTTGTATCTGAAACTAGAAATATGAAATATAACTCTGAGGGCCTATTGTAATTATGCAAAGTGTGGGCCATTAATGGTGGTTTGGAATCTTGATGGCTCCCATAAACCAGGATAATTGACTGTAGATGGCTGTATTTTACTTGTAAGTCTTCCTGTATACATGTGTGCTGGCAAGTGGGTAACGAAGTCTTACAGGGCCATGTGATCATGTCACCTGAACTGGAATCCATCTTTAACCTGGTGCTTTTCCATTTAGAAGGAGGGGTGGGAACCGAGAGAGGGACAAAGGATTCCCACCTTATGCAAAAGATATACAAGTGGGTGGAACAGAACAAAGGGGGCTACAATCATGAGAAATCCCCTAGCTACCACCTGAGCTGGAAGAAAGGGCTGTACCAAGGGAAAGGATTGTGCCCAGACTAGGAAGGCATCCAGTCTGTGACTGAAGCTTATTGAAACAGCTGAGGGTGAGATTTTATCTGTATTCAGTTTTCTTACTGTATTAGGCTTAGACTTGCATGTTTTATTTTATTTTGCTTGGTAATTCACTTTGTTCTATCTGTTACTACTTGGAACCACTTAAATCCTACTTTTTGTATTTAATAAAAATCACTTTTTACTTATTAACCCAGAGTATGTATTAATACCTGGGGGGAGGGGGAGAGAGAAACAGCTGGGCGTATCTCTCTATCAGTGTTATAGAGGGCGAACAATGTATGAGTTTATCCTGTATACACTTTATACAGGGTAAAACGGATTTATTTAAGGTTTGGACCCCATTGGGAGCTGGGGAGCTGGGTGTTGGAGACAGGAACGCTTCTTAAACTGTTTTCAGTTACGCCTGCAGCTTTCAGGGGGTGTAGTTCAGACCTGGGTCTGTGTTTGCAGTAGGCTAGCAGTTCTGGCTCAAACAAGGCAAGGTTCTGGAGTCCCAAGCTGGCAGGGAAAATGGGTTAGAGGTAGTCTCAGCACATCAGTTGGCAGTTCCCAAGGGGTTTTCTGTGATCCAACCCGTCACAGTCCCCTCAAAGAATTCTAGTAGAGTGGGTAGGCATGAGTTCCCTTTACAAAAACCATGTTGACTCTTCCCCAACAAATTATGTTCATCTATGTGTCTGACAATTTTGTTCTTTACTGAAGTTTCAACCAGTTTGCCCGGGACTGAAGTCAGGCTTACTGGCCTGTATTTGCCAGGATCACCCCTGGAGCCTTTTTTAAAAATTGGCATCACATTAGCTATCCTCCAGTCATTTGGTACAGATGCTGATTTAAATGATAGGTTACAAACTGTAGTTAGTAGTTCTGCAATTTCACATTTGAGTTCCTTCAGAACTCTTGGGTGAATACCATCTGGTCCTAGGGTCACCAACTTTGTACTCATACAAAACCGAATACTCTTGCCTTGCCCCCATCGCTCACGCTCCCCACCCTCCCTCCCTCCCTCATTTTCACCAGACCGGCTCAGAGGGTTGGGGTGTGTGAGGGGGTGACAGCTCCGGCTGGAGGTGTGGGCTCTGGTGTGGAGCTGGGGCTGAGGGGTTTGGAGTGCAGTGAAGTGACAACTGTTGCAATGCAATAGTGTTCCTGGCTGTGTTTCAGAATGGTTGGAGGGTATCAGGGACCCAGGTGAGCTAGGATGAGCTACTGACCTGCTCCCTAACTTCATGGCTAGGCAACCGATGTACTGTCTTGGAACTGGCAGTGACCCCGGCCCATCATAGGCTGCTGGTTTAGCAGTCTGGCCCCCACCTCAGATCAGCGGCTGCTCAATGCACAGCATGCCTGCATATAGGCTTGCCCTTATTCTAGACCCTGCTCCCCTCCAGCTTGATTCTGACTTTGATCTCTGGATCTGCCTCTAGCTTACAACTCCAGTTTGCCCTCTGGCTCTGGCAGTTGGCTTCTGTCCCTCTGGTACTGACCCTTAGCTTGTTTCCTGGACGCTGCCCATCGCAGACTCAGCTCTAACTCATAGGTTGAATTCTCACTTCCACCACTAGGCTTGACTGCCAACAGCCCGGTTGGCTACAGTTTGAGTAGCACAATGGGAAGCATAGGAGCCCACCTCATTGCCATAGACCCCACTCAGGCCAGGTTTTTCCCTGGGGGAGCTGCTTGGGGCTATTCAGAACTTGCAGATATAGGTGTCCACCCTGCAGGTGCAGAATGCAGCCCTACAAGCCCAAGCAGCTCCACTGGCAACCCTGGCTCTTGCCTCCCGGGAGCCGAAGGTCCCACTCCCAGACAAGTTTAGTGGTGATTGTGCTCAATTCCTAGATTTCCTAAACCACTGCTGGCTCCTCTTCTGACTGTACCCCCCAATTGTTCCCCACACACCAGGCCCAAGTAGGGCTCATCACCAGTCTGCTGACTGTGGGGAGGCCTTGGCCTGGGCCTCTACCCTCTTGGAGCAGTCCAACCCGCTCCTGGGCTGGTTGGAACAATTTATTCAGGCTATGTCAGTTATCTTGGGTACCGCACTGCACCCAAACTGCTGAAGCTGCGCTACAAACACTACAGCAAGGGCGTTGATCAGCTGCCCAATACGCTGCTGAATTCTGCCACCAACCATCTTCGGCTTAGTGGTGGTCAGTGGACACCTGCCTGATCATATGGGACTGGCTCTTCTTCTCTGTTCCCACCTGTTCAGTGTATAAAGACACAGCTAAATACAAGCTTTCCTACTAACAATGGGAATAAAGATCATAGTTGCCACAGGGACATTATTCCGTTGGCAGTCAGAGGGGCGACATCTGCAAGACAAACCTCTATTAAGTCATGGTGTGAGGAGTTTGGGTGAAAGCAAAGAATACAGTATTGGACCTTTTGTTTTCTTCACCATCAGTAACTAGCTTGCCTTGGATTATTAGACTTCTGAGGATGTTTTCTAAAGCATTTAGAGAAAATGTGAGACACTTAGACTAGATGGACTCTTTGACTTTGCTTTATGAACCCACTCACGCATCACAACATGGAACACTTTACATATGAAAAATACCACAGGAGGCCATGTCTACAGAATAATAAACCCCAATCAGCATGGCCTTGCAATACCTATGCAGAAGTGCTGAGTTATCTATTTAATACATATAAACCAAGATGCACACAGCACATAATAGGGAATTGAAAATAAAAAGCAGAGTAGAAGACAATCTCCTGATTCTAATTTCAGACATCCTCTTAATTGGTGTCAAGATATGAGATGCAGTGGATTGTTACTGGTCTCCTTAGCAGACATTACATAACAAAAGAACACCAGGCCCAACTTGTATAATTGCTGTGCAACATTTTATGCCAATGTCACCTGAGATCACAGCACAATGCCCTTGCTAGACCCCGTCAGCAGTACCCAAAGAAAACACTAGCACATGCAAATTGTAAAACTGAAGGAGGAAAAAAAATACAGCATATCTATCCCAATGCAATAACATTTGTATGGTAAGAATTACCACTCAATGTCATAAAATCCATCAGAGGCTAGCCATAAGGTGTCCCTCCATGCCAAGAACAAGAAGACTGATTCATGCAGCTCTGAAAGATTTGTCATTTGGAAGAGGAGTGGGAAGAACATCACAGGAGGAGCAAATTCTGGCCTGATCTGCATTCCTTGCACCTCCTCAACTCACACTGACTTCAACTGGAGTTTTAGGATAAGCAAGGAGTCCTTCACCAGAAGAAACTAGCAGGCCTTGGATTATTAGACTTTTGAGGATGATTCCGGAAGCATTTAGAGAACATTTAGCCATTGGAACATTATTCTGAGAAGTCAGAGTATACATGTTTTTCCCCGTAGTCATGGGAAGGAAAAATAAGACAGTATTAGGCATATTTGCTTATTCTGAATTTAAGATATTGTCCTTTGCATTAACACATGATCCAGTAACACGCTGAGCACACCCTTAACTCCTTTTAAAGTCATGGGAGCTGAGGGTGCTCACCGCCTCTCAGGGGATGCACTGCAGCCTGCAGGATCTGTCCCAAAGGCCATTTGTCCAGAAAATATTTCTTCCTTCCCTTGTCCACAGAATATCCACTAGCTTTTCACTCTGTCTTCTTGGTCTCCACTGTAATCAAAATGTCTCAAAAGTCAAGATAATTCTTTCCATAATTTATTTCTTGAGGTCTTTTACATTATCACCTAATTCTCTTTTATCTCTGCAAGTCACGCACTTTGATTCAAATCGATTTACAAATGAAGCCTATTGAAGTGTTTGTTTTGGCCATTTTTCCAAAGATTTAGAAAATGTTTGAAGTCATTTATCATATAGTCTCTTATTAAGAGAGAGCACCAGGTTTCCATTTGCTTGGTCTGTCATACTGATTTCAGGTGACCTAGACATATTCTTTCCAATCTGTATCAGACTTGTTCTCCAGCAGTAGATAGTGTGATTGGTTCAAGTTTTGCTCCAATTTTTTGTTCACATCTCATATTATTGAGCATTGTGTAACTAGAAAGTCAGTAGAAATGTAATACAATAAATGCAATACAGATAACATGTAAAAAACTCGATTGTGAACCCTTCATCTATCATTAACTCCAATGAGTTGTCCCATTTACTCAATCAAGCAGTCCCATCAGAGTCAATGTTTACCAACCTGGAGCAAAGGTTCACAATTTGGTATAAAAGGGTAAGTCAGATTTTTTAATTTAAAGTAGGATTTAGTTGGGCATTTCTAAACATATGGGGCCAGCTCCTTAGCTGGTGTAGTTCCATCGACATCAATAGAGTTGTGTTGATTTTCACCAGCCAAGAATTTGGCCCATCACTGTTTTCATCTAAAGCACATCACATCAGGGCCGGCTCCAGGCACCAGTTTCTCAAGGAGGTGCTTGGGGCAGCCGCTCCGGAGAGGGGCGGCACGTCCAGGTATTCGGCGGCAATTCGGCGGACGGTCCCTCACTCCGCCTGGGAGCGAAGGACCTCCCGCCGAATTGCCGCCGCAGATCGTGATTGCGATCGTGGCTTTTTGTTGTTGTTGTTTTGGCTGCTTGGGGTGGCCCTGATCACATGATCTATACAGAGTGGCTTGTACACGTTTGGCACTCTATAAATAACCAAAGAATACTTAGGTTGCAATGTTAAGCACTTAAACGTTAGGAAAGGCCAGAATTAAGGTTGCCTGTGCATCCTTAATTGTGCCCCCTTGCATACACACACACACACACACACACACACACACAATGATACAGTCTAATTACATGATCACCTAGTATTTTTTTCCCCACAGGAGACCTGCCTCATTCTGTATTCAAGATAGACAGTGATTAAGGAATGTAACAATATTTCTTTTTATCATCATTCAGTGCATAGCAGTAAATAAGACCAGAGCTCACTATCCAAACCTTGCACTGAATATGGAATTATTTATTTCCTCATTGTCATTTCTAAGGTACCCATTATTGTTATAACCAAGTGACTCAAATATTCATCTCCACATACTATTCTCTTTATTTTACAGATGGAAAAACTGAGACAAGCAAGACTTTGGTGAATCAGTGGCAGAATCAGGATTAGAATTCGAGACCTCTTGACTCCTAACTCTGTGCTTATTCCTCCAGATCACACTTCTGGAGGTGCTGAGCTTCCACAGCTCCCATTGACCCGAGTTGTAGTATGAGTGATGTGCAGTTCTGCAAATCAGACCTCAGGCATCTCAATCTGGGTGCCCATAAAATAAGGAACAAATTAGTGTTCACTTGACAACATTTTGGCTTAAGTGAATTGCTCAGCATCACATAGGAGCTCTGCGACACAGGCAGGGATAGAACTGAATTCCCCTGTGTGGTGTTCGACTGCCTTAGCCATGAGATCATCTTTTTCCTTCATTTACTTCACAGCTTCCTACTTCTGAAACAAACGAGGCAGGGGACTGACAAACAGCGTCGTTCACTACACAGCCCTGCTTCACCCCAAAAGCAGGTCCATCTTGAATAAGGTAGGAGTCCTCTGCAGCAAAACAGGGATTAATCATGCAATTAAAAACTATATTGTGATGCACAAGGGGGTTGAATTAAGGTTGCACAGGCAACTTGGGTGCTTGACTTTGCAACTTAAAAACAAAACACACAAAACATTAAGAGCATGTTAGGTAATTTCCTATGGTTTGTTTTTACTAAAGGAAAAAAGGTGAAAAATTCTATTGTGTCAGTTGTTACAAACCCATTCCCTTCTCCTTCCCCCCCCCATCAATCATCATCAGGGTTTGAACCCTGAAGTTTCAATACAGACTTTCACTACCGGGCTGATTAGCTAAAAGCAGAAGGAGGCTTTTATAGGAGTGTGGAATAGGCTACTGCACCATGTACTAGGTCTGGAAGGAGCCAGCCCCTACTGTCTCTCTCCTCTGCCCAGACACTCCTGCCCAGTGTGATGCTCCCCGAGGGTAGGGAGAAGGGCCACTGCAGCCACTTGATGAGTCCAAGGTAGGTTGTAAGGGGATTTCAACCCAGCTCTCTCTCACTATCACAGAGAGACTGTCTGCTGCCAGGGTTTGCTGTGCAGTTTGTACTGCTATTGTTTTGGCGGCAGCACTGATGTCTCCATTTAGAATGTTAGTATTCAAGATACCGGTCTGACATGCTAGCAACAGAGAGGCAATTTTCAACAGTTTATAACTCAATTAAAGCTGAATGGAATTTTACGTAACAAAGAAAAGGCACTTATCTGGCCCCAAGATCTCTCTCTGTTGAATTTCAAAGCCCTACTGCAAATACTATAGATGTTAGAGCTTCTAAAAAATAAATAAATAAATAAATAAATAAAAATTGCAAGATTCTTATGGGAAAGGGTTAGGAAACCTGAACATGTGTGTCGCTACCAGCCCTCTATAATAAACTATTCTAGGTTCTATTCTGGCAGCTGGACTTTTAATTTGTGTAATATAGTAAGGGAAGCATTTCCATCTCTGAATATAAGAGCTGTACAAGTAAATTTAGATACTGTAAAATCCAGAGAGTAGTGAATTGAAAGATGAGATTTTTTGAATTACGCACTTAGTTCCCAATCATGCAAACACTTATACACACAAATAACGTTACATACATGAATAGTCCCATTGACTTCAGTGCGACTCTTCACAGCATACAGTTGTTCAGACAGAGAAATGTTTGCAGGATTAGGGACTTAGTTTCTAAGAATCCTCAAATCAAACAAATATTAATACATTTCATTCTCATTTGATTGCATATATATGGTCTTTAATTACCCAGAACTTGCATGTTCTAATTGTTTAAATGTAAGCAGAAATTCAACTATATTTTGTTACAGAAAAAGTTATTCTAATATTATGCAACATTAATGCAAGATTTCTCACCCTTGACTTTAAAATACCATACCAGAAAAATCATAATGTTTTATGTAATGACGTTTAAATTTTGTCACAAAACTGAGTTTTAAAAATTGGTTAGAAACCCTTGAGATACTGTGTAGGAAATTTTGATAAAGGTTAACATGCACAGGAAGACTTTGTAGGCCGTTTTGTATGAAAAAAAATGAAATCTCTGGTACTTACAGCCAATCATCATCATAGCAACTGCAAAGATCTTCTCTCCATCTGTAGTGGGGGCAATGTTTCCAAATCCAACACTGGTGAGGCTAGTCATTGTGAAGTACAACGAGGAGATATAAACAGAATCCTTGCTTGGCCCCCCTTCCCATTTCCCCGAACCTGTCGTGTTAAACCGATAAGGCGTTCCTATGGACTCCCCCAGCTGGTAGAGCCAACTTTCAGTTCGGATTGTGTTTGTATCCTCATTGATAACTTCATAATCTCCTATGCTGTACCAAATGCAAGCCAACCAGTGAGCTGCAAGACCAAACACACACACCAGCAGAACCAAGACAGCTGCTCCATACTCAATGTAATGATCCAACTTCCGAGCCACACGCCCCAGCCGAAGAAGTCGGACTACTTTCAGTGAACTGAACAGGCTACTGATTCCCTAAAAGAATAAAGCAGAGCAGGCTATTAGAATTCATCATTACATTATTTAATGTTTTCTATGAACAGTGTTCATAATCTAGGCATGCCAACTTGCCACTGACACATGCCTATAAAGCGACATTAGAGTGAAGCATATGAAGCTCAGTGGCTTGTGTTTTCAGGGGGTCATGCAAACCTTCTCTTCTGTTTCGATTCACTTTCACATGCCTTGGGTTTCTCTTTGAATTTCTCATTTCAGACTGTTTGAAATACGCATAATGCAAGTTAGAGTTGATCAAATATATAGCCATGTCTTAGCTTTGCTACAAGTTCACAGGTTTCATATCTGCATATGAAGAGGCATCTTATATGAATAGGGAAGTCTCATTTGTGAGCCCAATTTTGTGATGATATTGGTTGTGAATATTTAGATGCTACTTTGAGGCTAGCTGAAAGTATGGGCCAATAAATGAATAGAACAGTCATTACCTGCAAACAAAGACCAGTCTAAGCTTTTTATTATTGTGCTTATATATCAGATAAACGAGAGACACATCATATGTAGTGGAATGAGCTCAGTGTTTGGAGACAAGAGTTCCTTATTTCTAATCCAAGCCCTGCCACTGACTCACTGTGTAGCCTTGGGCAAGTTGCTTCACCTCTCAGCCTCAGGGCTTGTCTATACTACACAGCTTTTAGCGACAAGGCTGTGTCAAGACAGTGTTGTCGCTAAACGTCAGCATGTGTAAACGCTCTGTTGGTATTTTGTTGGCACTTTTGCTGACAAAATACTTCCAGCCCCATGAGCGGCATTAGCTTTGTCGGCAGGAGAACACTCCTGACGACAAAGCCGCATTCACATTGCCACTTGCGTCAGCAAAACTTGTAACTTTCGCGGGGGAGCTTTTTTAAGTACCCATGAAAGACAAAAAAGTTTTGTTGACAACATCACAGTGTGGACAAGCCCTCAGTTCCCCCTTCTGGAAGATGGGGATAATACTTACCATATCTACCTCAAAGGTGCCACAAAGATTAACTACAAAGGCTAAAAATGTCTAGGGTTTTTGGATTCCTCAATATTGGGATGCCCATCACAACACCTTAAAGGAACCAGATTTTCTGCAAGTGCCGAGAACCCACCCTCTGAAAAATCAGGGCCCTTTAAAATATCTGAACTTGGGCACCCAAAAATTAAGGCCCCCCAAATCACTAGGCACTTTTGAAAACTTCAGTAAATATTCTTCATGACCCCTCTTTGCAGTAGATATGATAAAGCTCCCACTAGGCTTCGAAATCTCACATCTAAAGCACTACATAATGCTAAGGATCATCATTATCATCCAGATTTACATCATACATTTACAGAAAGCAAATTAAAAGAAAACAAAAACCAAACCCAAACACATTTTGGGTGAGCACATATATCTGATTTACCAGACACAGGAACTGCCTCTTACTAAAAAGATTGAGGTAAGATCTCCAATCAAGTTTTAAGCTGTTTTAATAAATGTTTCTGGAAATGCATAATTCTGGTCACCAGGTTTTACTGAAAGTTGTTCGGTCATGCTTACATATAATTTGCCTCAATGTTCTAGTGTAGGCTTGTTTAATGTTGCAGAACAATTTAATTTAATTAATAACATATAATTTACATATTCACATAAGTCCTTTGAGGACTGAAGCAATGTCTTTTTCTCTTTATTTCATGAATTTGTCATGATTATATTTACCCATTTTGAAAAAATGACACTTAGTCACTGCTAGATGCTTTAACAATAAAAGTTGACTTCAAGTGCTTCTGCTAATTGTGCTCACAAACATGTCCAAAGGGGACAGTGATATTTCTAGAAAATAGAATAATTTGTAGAGATTTAGAAAAAGGGCATAAAGTGATGTGTTCTCTTCATGTTTACCAGTTCTAGCCAGGAATCAAAGCACATATTAGCTTTCAAAACTGCACACACACGCGACTTGTTCCCCAGATGGACAGGTAAGCCCATCTTTCCCATTTTTGCCATTCTTAGCTCTACTTCATTGACAGAAGAAGTATGATAGGTTGCTTGAAATTCAAAGGTTTAAGCACAAGAAGTTAGGTTTGGCTTAAATGTCCAAAATAGAGGACATGGTAGGTAGCCCTGCAGAAATATCTGTAACCCCAATAGAGCAGCAAAACACAATATACATATACATGAAAATCAGGGAAAGGCAAATCATTTGCAAACCCAGTTCCCTACTTTGAAGTCTTAAATCCCCATTTGAGTATTCACATGCAGGTTTTGCCCTCCTTTAAGTATCTGTCCTCTAATGTCAAGACATAACCCTGTGTTTCCCCCAACATACCTATGCCTGTTTATGTAATAATATGACGTGCAAAGACCATCAATGTAACATTAACATGCCATGTTATTATTCAGGGCCTGATTTACAGCTGGGCCTCAGTTTTTGCAGGCACAGCTTTTCATACACAAATATGTTGGGCCTTCAGTTCTGTGCCCACAATAAAATGCAGACAACTAGTAGGGTTTAGATCAGAGGTGGGCAAACT
Source organism: Trachemys scripta elegans (assembly GCF_013100865.1). Taxonomy (NCBI): domain Eukaryota; kingdom Metazoa; phylum Chordata; order Testudines; family Emydidae; genus Trachemys; species Trachemys scripta. The sequence continues at coordinate 41,374,803 of NC_048300.1, forward strand.
ATGGCCTGCGGGCCACATCCGGCCCATCGGACCGTCCTGCCCAGCCCTTGAGTTCCCGGACGGAGAGGCTAGCCCCCGGGCCCTCCCCCGCAGGCTCAGCTCGCAGTGCCACCAGCGCTCTGGGCGGCAGCGCTGCAAGCTCCTGCTGGGCAAAGTGGCTGCAGTGTATTAAATTGCTCCCTGTAGGAATGTGCTACTTATGGTGCACTACTTACGGCTGCCAGTCCTGGTACTCTGAGTGGCATGGTAACGGGCTGGGGGGGGGGTGTTGGATAAGGGGCAGAGGGTTCCGGGGGGCAGTCAGGGGACAGGGGTGGGAGTCCCAAGGGGCCTGTCAGGGGGCGGGGGTGTGGATAGGGGTCAGGGCACTCAGGGGACAGGGAGCAGGGGAGGTTGGGGTCCTGGGGGGTGCTTAGGGTCGTGAGGGGGGAAGCCAGGGGACAAGGAGCAGGGGGGGTTGGCTGGGTCAGAGGTTCTGAGGGGGGTAGTCAGGGGGCAGGAAATGGGAGGGGGCAGATAGGGGACGGGGGCCAGGCTGTCTGGGGAGGCACAGCCTTCCCTACCTAGCCCTCCATACAGTTTTGGAACCCGATGCGGCCCTCAGGCCAAAAAGTTTGCCCACCTCTGGTTTAGATATTAGCTATTTAAGTTGCAAGTACAAACAAATAGAAGCTTAAAACAGACTTATTGCATATGCAATCTGATTTGGGCTAACACTGTTTGTGCAAAATTGAGCCTACAAGTTACAGATCATCACTGAAAAACAGTTCCAAAATGCTAACGTTAGAGCTGTGCTGTGGATGGAAATTCTGTTTCATAAAGGACTGAGATTTTGAAAGTTGGCTAGGGTTACCATATTTTGAGTGTCCAAAAAGAGGACACTCCACGGGGCCCTGGCCCCGCCCACACCCCCCTCCCCAACTCCACCCCCTCCCCTGCTTCCCACGAACATTTGATTCGCGGGAAGCCTGAAGCAGGCAGCAGGTAAGCTGGGGGGGTGGGTGGGGGGAGGAGGCGCGGCCCAGTCTATCCCCCCGCAACCGAGCGGCTCCCTCCGGAGGCCAGCCCCAGCCCCAGCCCCAATGTCTCCAGTCTGGCTCGGCTCCTGGGCCAGCTCCCAGCCGAGCATCCTCGGCCCGCCCAGCACCGCCGGCCCGGCCCCGGTCCTGGTCCTGGCCCAGCACCACCGGCCCCGCACCGCCAGTCCAGCACCCCTGGCCCTGCATGTCCCTATTTTCCCGGACATGTTCGGTTTTTTGGGATTTCCCCCCGGACGGGGATTTGAGGCCCAAAAAGCCGGACATGTCCGGGAAAATTCGGACGTATGGTAACCCTAAAGTTGGCTTCATTCCAACTTGGAACAAACACCAAAAAATGTCAACGTTGTCTGTGAAGGAAAATGCCAAAAAAAAAAAAAAAATTGGATCAGTAAAAAGTGATCCAAATTCAACTTTATAATATTAAATAAAAAAATAAATGAAGTAATTTCAAAACAAAAATCAAAACATTTCTTTCTAAAAGTGTTTGGTTCCTCCCCTCGTCATTTCTCTGAAAATGAAACTTCTGTTTAAACACTACAAATTTTCCAAGCAGTACAAATTGAACTGCATTCTCCCATGGAAAATGGTTCCTTCTAGGGCTGTCGATTAATCACAGTTAACTGATGCAATTAACTAAAAAAAAAAAAAAATTATCGCAATTAATCGCACTGTTAAACAATAGAACACCAATTGAAATGTATTAAATATTTTGGATGTTTTTCTACATTTTCAAATATATTGATTTCTATTACAACACAGAATACAAAGTGTACAGTGCTCACTTTATATTATTTTTATTACAAATATTTGCACTGTAAAAATGATAAAGAAACAGTATTTTTCAAATAACCTTATACAAGTACTTCCATGCAATCTCTTTATCGTGAAAGTGTAACTTACAAATGTTGATTTTTTTTTTGTTACATAACTGCCCCTTCATGCTTCGGCCACCATTCCAGAATACATGCTTCCATGCTGATGACGCTCGTTAAAAAAATAATGTGTTAATTAAGTTTGTGATGAACTCCTTGAGGAATAATTGTATGTCTCCTGCTCTGTTTTACCTGCAGTCTGCCATATATTTCATGTTATAGCAGTCTTGTATGATGACCCAGCACATGTTCATTTTAAGAACACTCTCGCTGCAGATTGACAATCCGCAAAGGAGGTACCAATGTGAGATTTCTAAAAATAGCTGCAGCGCTTGACCCAAGATTTAAGAATCTGAAGTGCCGTCCAAAAGCTGAGAGGGATGAGGCATGGAGCATGCTTACAGAAGTCTTAAAAGAGCAACACTCCAATGCAGAAACTATAGAATCCGAACCACCAAACAAGAAAATCCACCTTCTGCTGGTGGCATCGGACTCAAATGATGAAAATGAACATGAGTCGGTCCGCTCAGCTTTGGATCATTATTGAGCAGAACCCGTCATCAGCCTGGACACATTTCTCTGGAATGGTGGTTGAAACATGAAGGGACGTATGAATCTTTAGCACATCTGGCACGTAAATATCTTGTGACACTGGCTACAACAGTGCCATGCGAACGCCTGTTCTCACTTTCAGGTGACATTGTAAACAAGAAGCGGCAGCATTATCTCCTGCAAATTGTTTGTCTGAGTGATTGGCTGTAGTAAGACTGAGTGGACATGTTTTACATTGTTTTATTTTTGAATGCAGTAATTTTTTGTACATATTTCTACATTTGTAAGTTCAACTTTCATGATAAAGAGATTCCACTACAATACTTGTATGAGGTGAATTGAAAAAAAATATTTCTTTTGTTTTTTTTACAGTGCAAATATTTGTAATCAAAAATAAATATCAAATGAGCTCTGTACACTTTGTATTCTGTGTTGTAATTGAAATCAATATATTTGAAAATGTAGAAAACATCCAAAAAGATTTAAATAAATTGTTATTAACAGCGTGATTAATCATGTGATTAATCGAGTTTTTTTAATCATGAAATTAATCACAATTAATTTTTTAATCACTTGACAGCCCTAGTTCCTTCATAGTTAATGTTTTTGTACTAACACTAGTTTGCTCACATTGAACAAATATGCATATTTAGTTACATGTTTAACATCCTATATAGTAACTGCAAAAGTAGAGTAGTTAAATGTTACTATAAGAACCTTAATTTTTGCTTTTTCTGACATATTTTTATATAAAAGCTGTTGTATGAGCATTTTTTTAAATGAAAGAAATTAAAAGAAACCACCCATGAAGATTAACTCTTTGTTGCTCCCAATTAGGCTTTGGAGTGGACTGTCATTATGGATTTTCAGGTGTGCAAGTGATTTGAAATTAGTAAAAATTGTATGTTGATGCACTAAAAGAAACAGAACCCAGTTTGCTCTATCTTAGCTGTGCTGCCTCTGTAGGAAACAGTAAAGACTTATTTTTGTCACTGAGGGGGTAAGATTTGAATGCACACAAATAATACCTCTCTTGGCTATGAATGTGCCATTTTTAGATTGCCACTTTCCAGAGTAGAACAACACTTTACAGTTATTGTCTCTTTTAATGCTGCTCTTATCGACACAGAAACAACCTATTTCATCATACAGCGGACAGCAACAGGTTAGCTTCAAGAGGTGAAAAAGAAATGCCTGAACTCAATATACTCCCACTTGATGCTTCTAATTCTCTCAGGATAACTTCTCATATACACACTTGAGGGACAGGTTAAGAGACACACATTGAGCAGCATCTGCTAAAAAGGAAATGAACGAGTTTCAGTTCGTTAGAGCTGGAAATGGTGCTGCAGATCGCCACCAAGCATTACCCATTTCTGTACGGCAAAGGAGCCCTTTAGGGAACACCGGTAAGGAAGATGCGAGTGTAGTACAAAATTCTAAACACCAGCAGTCCCCTGTGGAACAGCGACTGGACATATTTCTGTGAAGTGTTGCTCCACACTGTTAAGCAGTTATGTAAAAACTGCACCTCATTCATCAGATCTGTTTCTTGGGTGCTTTCAGCGGTTAGGAACAGACCTGAGTAACCAAGATGGGGGCAGTAAAAAGAAGGATTTTTTTCTCTGTTTTAGTCTTATTTGCCATGCAGAGCCAACACAACGAAGGAAGAGCAAGCCAGATTCCATTCCTTCTAGTGCATCATCAATAGAACTGTTTACCCAGTTCTAGTGAGAGTCAGCCATGCAAACACACGGAGGGTGATAAAGGTGCACAGTTGTTCTTCACAGCAGAATATGGCCAGCAGAACTTATTTTTGTTATTGGTGATTCATGAGAAAGAAAGTCCAGCTTTAGTCTCCTCTGACATAAGAGTGAGTGTATAGCATCGGCATTCAGAGGAAACAAGTCTTTGCTTTGTCTCTCAAAGTCTCCTGATAAGACCTGCTGCATGTACAAATAACATGGAGCCCTGTGAGGTCACTTTTGCAAAGTCATTTTTCAGCTTAGAACTGCACGTGAAGAAAACTGCACTTTTTGTGTAGCATAAAGACAAGCAAGCCTGGTGCTGAAGAGAAGTATATTTATGACCCATGCTTTTCAGGCCAAGAAGAGTTAGCAAAAGATTATTCTTGAAATGCTGCCAAACAACATGTTGGTAGTCATATGCCCCAAATTAAAGCTACTCATTAGGTACTCTACACATGAGCACCTGATTTGCCAGTTGTGCATCACTGCTTTGTATCATGCATGTTTTGGTCTCATTCTCCTCCCCCTTTTCAGTTGTGTCACATACTGGTTGAGAATTCCTCATATCACACACTCACAGCTCGTGAAAACACAGATTAATCTTGGATTGATGCACAGGACTGGGAGTCAGGAGATCTGCGTTCTAGCTCTGGCTTTGCAATAGACTGCTTGCAAGACCTTGGTGAGCCATGCAAGGTCTTGTGTCTTGATTTCCCCCATCTGTAAAATAGGGATAACAAGTCATCCCAAGCTCACATGGGTAAAGGGAGGGTTAATTCAGTTTGCAAAGCATTTATTATTAATTATTGCTGTTAATTTGTATGGGAGAGGCACATTTTGTCATCCATAGTTAAGCTCACACAGGTCTGAAATCACAGAAGGACAGGGCTCTAGCTGAAGAAAGTACAATTTTATGTAAATAATTTTAAATCACATTTTTTACACACCACAGTTGAAAAGTGAACACACTTTATAATTCCCTCAGGGCATGATGGAGGATGAGTAATTTTAGGGAAGCAGGGAAAGAGTTTTCTATTTATATCTCCTGGAGCCTACATTAAGAATAGCAGGTACAGGTTACATTTACACAAAGTCACATTCTACTCTTCAGGACATTGTGTATAGCCTTCTTCATGCATAAAATGCAGGAATGTTTCACTCTTATTATAAACACTGTGGTTGGGAACCAAGTGTTAACCAGATGTAGAGGGCAGAACTTTTTAAAAGAGGGCTTATTATTAGCCTAACACTGGCTCCCCAGGATTTCAACTGGCCAAAGCACCACTTCTGAAAATCCTGCCTGGCATATTTAAGGGCTAAAGGGTGGTTTATGGCAATGATGAGGTTTAATATAAGTGGAGTGAGATGTGGAGGCCGAAGAGTAAATAAAAACTAGACAAAAGCGAATGAGTTATTTGTGCAAAATTGCAGACAGATGGCCAAATTCACCACTGGCATAAGTGAGGCAATAGTCATTGAAACCAATCTTGCCCCAATTCTTTTAATGTGATTCTAGATTCAGTTTCATCACTGCATTGCTCTATATATCTGAAGTGTCATGATAACCCTGACTGTAAACAATACCACGATTAGAACGGTTCACTTTGTCATTTTCAACTTTCTGTTTTTCTGTTAATTAAGTTATTGAACATGACCTTTCCTACAGATTACAATGTTTTGCAGCCAAGTTATGAGATAACATTATATTCACAAGCTGTAATTAAAATCTAAGCCTTCTGGTTACTGCTAGGGCTTTTAGCGAGGGAACAGCTGGAGATCTAAGATCAATAAAGCTTGTTTTGGTCAGAGCTCTGAGATTTCAGTTTTCCAGCATCCAGATAGAACATAGCCACCAACCATGCCCATAATAGAGAGGTGGAAAAGAGAGATCCAGAAAAAAAAAAACACAGCAAATACATGGGAAGTAAATGTAGAGATGGGTTTAAAACTGATAAAAGGCTAATGTGTCCAGGAAAAGATACACATTGTTTCCCTTTACGATCAATGTAAAACAAAGATAAAGGAAATTTGTCAGTAAACTAACATTTCATTAAGAATTGTAATTTGGGGATGAGTGTCAAATTAAGAAGTCACCCTCAAATTAATGGATCCATTTACCTTTGTTTCAGTGATACTGGTATAAAGCAAGTCAACTCCAGAAGCTTTTTCCCTATTTTGAAAAAAAAAAAAAAAATACAAATGTCCAATCCATTTCTGGGGTCAGAACTACTTTTGACATCTAGTACCAGTCCATCTTAAATTCTAATCTGATACCTGTTATGAAATAGATTATAAAGCAACCAACCATTTAGCTACTCAAATAAATACTCTTTGCCATCTCATCTGATTTGCTGCCTCAGATCAATAAAGATACCCTGTTTTCTTCAGTTTAGAGTAACTGAATCCAGTCTTCTAGAAGATGTTTCCCTTTCTAAGCACTTTAGGTATCACTCTAACAGCAGTTTTCTGAAGTAATGCACAATTTAATAAACTCAATTAGCTCTTCTCCTCTGACAACGGCTATCACCATATATTCTCACTGAAGATTTAATTTGATATATTAATTATTTTAGATTTATATAGATAGAATAGCAGCCCACATAAGCTACTCATTCTTCTGCAGTGTGATAAATCACGTGTCATGCTTTGCCAAGATCTGAGAAAGTAGCCTTGGCACCCAATGTATAAATTATACCTCTACTTATCTGTGACTTGGAGATAAATCCTATCCAGGCCAGCACTACAAGGGAAAATAGGGGATGCTGGCAGATGGACACTCTGCTGCAATTATCTTGCCAGCCGGGAGTCCAGAGAGCAGGTCCGAGGGACACAGGGTAGGGTTTTCTTTGCTGCGGCTCTAATAAGAACAGTGTGTACTCCCAGCTACTGTGCGTTGCTGATTGCAGCTGAATAAGTCCTCTTGCCATCCAACTGCATCCACATGGAGATGTGGTGCATACACTGGCGTCTTCACCAGTATTCTCTCCTATCGCGCGGAGAAGAGATCCTTTTCTAGTTATTGGGGGGTGGGGGGAGAAGAGGATTCCTCAAGGTTGTTCTTCCCAGTTCAACAGAAGGCAAAATCTAGCCCAGTGACTGAATAGTGTAATAGCGTCTATGTCAAAGTTCTCTCTTCATCTGGCATTTGTTTACTTAATACTGGATTCATTGATTTCAGTGGGAGCAGGAGCAGGCCCCAAATGAAAATAAAAATTAAAGCCTCAGCTTTAAGAAATTTGCTGCTTTTGCCCTTTAAGCACTGACATAGCAATTGCTCCTGCAGGAAGACAGCTAGTGGCATTAAGACAATATACAAATTCCCTTGTGAAGTTATTTTGTCATTGAAATCAATGCAGTCATGAAGCAGCACATTTTCAATTGATCAGAACCACAAGTAAGGTCATCAGAGCAATAAGAATAAGGTCCAAGGACCAAATTCTGCTCTCAGTTACCCTGGATCTATAGCTGTAGAACGCCAATTATTTCAGTGGAGCTGCCAGGTTGACAGTGGTGTATCAGAGCAGTGATTGGCTCTAAAAACTTAAAGAGTTTTCCCCAATAATTGCTCTTTTACTGCAATCATTTGTTACATGTCACCTCCTGCAAAAAACACCCAAATCTGGCCCGATAACTAAAATTATTGCAGTTAAATCAGAATAGCCAAAAAGTAAACTTGCAACAAAAATAATCAAATTAGCTCTGTGAGAGGGTCCTTGTCATGACACTGCATCCAGCCCGGCCTCATTCTTAAATTCAGATTCCAGCTACAACTCCAGCTGACAAGGTTCTTTCAAACTCTGCTAAACACAATTTTCCAAACCTTAAAGTTGCAGTAACCACAACAGCAACCACAATCTGTAAAGTTCCATACCTGTGTCAATGGTAGTTCTGAGGGCAAACTGATTGTTATATTGGATTCAGTGATTATGGGAGACGTACCTGAGAAGGAGAGGGACAAGTATAGGCTAGTATCATGATTTATTCATATTATACACTATTTGTGTTTGTGAGGAGTGTATGATTCCATTCACTGGGAGATTTTATGCTCAGAACTTTAAAAGTGGGTAACTCCTGTGATTTCCCTATTCACATAAGCCTTCTTTGCTAACGTGTAAATTAAAGCGATGAACTTACAGAATGGCTATGACATGCCTAATTCAAATTAGAGTTGGTCAATTATATAGCCAGATTTCTGCACAGCTTACAGTTGATTAGTTGCTCTGGGTTGCCAATAGCTTGTAGAGATTAACTGAATGGCAATCAAACCATAGGACCTATTCTTGAAGCCCCTAGTCAGTCAGTGAGGTCTGAGTAAAAGCCTTAAGATTTGAGCTGATAACAGGTAAAAGTGAAAAGATGATAAATATGAAGCAAGAGCTTAACAATTTGTGAAGAACATTAACTTCCCTCTAATGTACCCTGATGGAAATTCCACTAGATTCCACTAGAATCATTCAGCTTGTCTTGGATTATTTCTGTGGTCCCTCTTGAGTTATGCTGGAGGCTGATGAGACCAGCAGATCTGTTGCTCAGCTGGAATGTGGGGGTGGAAGGGGTAAATCAGATGAAAGGGAGCTTGGACCAAGATTCCAATAAAGTATCTTAAAGCCAACAAGAAATCAGATTGGTAAAAAGCACAAATATTCTAGTGGAATGGAAAAAAATTTCCCCACTTTTTGCACTTTAGAGGGCCTCAGTAGAGATGGTCACAGAAGCACAGGTTTGGCTGGACCCTGTCTATTGTGCAGATTTTGAATGTGCAATATTCAATAGAGTGTGGAATTCACCCCTCTACAAACACTGCTATGTACTTGGTATTCATGAAAGTGGACACTCTATAAAGGAAAAAAAGAGTGGCATTATATTTGAAAGAGGGGTGTCAAAATAATTGAATGATATGGGGAAGGGGGGCTATGGAGTTTTGAGAGGCAGGGTACGGAGGGGAAGGTTTAAGAGCACAGCAAAATGGGAGAGGCTTATATCATACTGAATCAGACATTTCTCAAAAGCTCAGAGTTATAAATGTTTCATTGTATCTCCACTTAATTCCAGTCATTTTTAGTGCAGCCAGTATCCATTTCCCAATATACATGCCTAAGAACTGAATTTCAGTTTTCTTTATGCCTGGACTATGCCATGTATAATCTGCCTCTTGTGTAAAAACACTACACAGAAGTTGGATTAGGAATTGTTTTCCTTTTCCTTTCCTTTTAGCCACACACTTAGCCCTTGTCTACACTCGCAGCAACCCATAGGGTACGTGTAGCTACACACTATGGTGAAAAGCAATCTGTGCCCAGGCTGTCATGTGTAGCTACCTGTGGCAGTGAAAGACTATGGCAGCAGGGAGCTGCTGGAGCCTTTCCCTGCTGCCTCCCCAACTGCAGGGAACAGAGAGCAGTGTAGGGTGGTGGAGTGGAATGGTTACCCCGCTCCGGCCCTGAAGGGGTTAAAACAGCCCTGGAAGAAGACTGCCCTGGGGAGCCAATAGTAAAAGCAGCCCTGGAGAAGGCTGTGGCTGGGAAAAGGAGTGAAAGCACCTGAGTAGCTGACCACCAGCTCAATTAGGGCTCAGCTGGCCCTGATAAGAGGGCTATGAGCCAGGAGCTATAAGGAGGCTCACTCTAGCTCTGGAGTGGGAAGTGCTAGCTGTCTGGGAGCATGGTACCTGAGGTAGAGCAGCCCTAAGGAAGGACAAAGGGAGCTGGGGAGCTCCAGCCTGGTAAAACCCCAGGCTGCAGGCCTTGGTGAAGGCCTACAAAGGTACTGGGGCTGCAGAGGTGCAGTCCGGGGTTAGGCAGAGGCAGCTGGTCCTAACTCCTTGCCAATGATGAGTAGCCATTACAGATTGCAGTCTGCCCCAGTGAGCAGGGACTAGATGATGACTGGCAGTAGCCACTGAGGCAAGATGGATTTAGAGGATTGGAGGTTCCCCTCGGAGGGGAAACCCAGAGTAAGGGAGTACTGCTGGGGGCAAAACCCTGAGGAAAGGGGTCTGGGAGGGACATGGGGCCTAATGCAGGCAAGACACTGGCCAGAAGGAGAGTTGGAGTTGAGCTAATTCCCAAGATGACCAGCAGGAGGTGCAGTGCCAGTGAGTATCACCTCGCTACAGGTGTATAGCCTAAGGTTCTGGTGTGCCTGTACTTTACTCACCTAAGCAATGCCTCACCATCTACACTGCTACTTATACCCAGGCTAGCTGGGCGTGCAGTGTCTGTACTCTGTACGGTGTATGCTGTAAGATGACCTTAGCGAAGATTCATTTAATTACCACAGTCAACAAACCCACATCCAAAGCACTTTGTTGTTTCCTAATCAGAACAAACAGGAAAGGTAGCTGAACAAAACTAGGTAGGAATCTGCTTACCCATTCCAGTAAATAACTTTTACACTACTTGAAATGTAGCTGCGACTGTCTTTTAAAAGCAACTGGAAGGTTTCAAAGTTAGCAAGATTCCATAAAACTCACCTGATTTTTATGGAAATCTTTTCTTCCCAAGCTGACTCCTCTTAGGACGTGTAAGATGGCAACCTTCCTCACCAGCCTGGGGAATTATCAGTCCCATTCAAATCAGTCTTTAGCCCTTGCATCCAGACTCCATTTGTTGTCCACAGGGCCGGCTCCAGGGTTTTGGCTGCCCCAAGCAGCCAAAAAAAAACCCCAAAAGCCACGATCGTGATCTGTGGCGACAATTCAGCGGGAGGTCCTTCGCTCCGAGCAGGAGTGAGGGACCGTCCGCCGAACAGCTGGACGTGCTGCCCCTCTCCGAAGTGGCCACCCCAAGCACCTGCTTGGTAAGCTGGTGCCTGGAGCCGGCCCTGGTTGTCCAAACCACCAAACAACTCACAAAAGGAAAACAAACATTTCCAGCTGGAGCTTTCTACCCTCACATGACACCCAGGCTTCCCACCAGGAGTCTTCTGAAATGGTCTCTGAGGAAGGGAGACTACCCCTTCCTGCAGCTTGTATCCCCCTTTCCTGCAGCTCTTTATAAGGAACACCTGTTTCTCCCCTCCCCCCCCCCCACTTCTCATCTGCATCTGATTGGTAAATAGAGCTGGTTGGCCCCAAGACTCTGATCCTTAAAAGGGGCAGGCCACCCTGTTACAGAGCCCAAACTATACCTTTCACCACCATCTATTCCTTTATCCTTTTCAAGGTCAGGGATGATGTTCTTTCACTTCATTATCAAAACCCCTTCCTTTGGAAGACAGGTATCTTCTTTGCCTGAATGCTAGATTTTTCTCTAATTCATCTGGCTAAGCAAACGTGAGTTCATTTATATTTAATGCATCTTTCCTCACAACTTTTCAGTATGCATATCTGTCACCTCAATTCATAAGAGTGATGGATAGTTCTCAATTTAGCTAATGTCAGCCAATAACTGATTATAGTGGCTCATGTTAGTGCAGCTAGAGTTTAAGGCCCGTCAGCACTTCCACTGTCCTTTATTTCAGAGATTTATATGGTGGTGACATGAGTGGGTTCCATTCCTGCCAGGAGATTTCATGACAGGATCACATGTTACCAGGGTAACAAGTCATTGTTTCCAGTTACTTATGAAGTTATGGGCTGAAAACTGCATAAGATACAAAGGTCCGTGTGAAATTGCTCATACCGCCACTGCAAAAATATGCTTCAGCTTAGCTTTGGCATTTAAGGTCTTAGACTGAATTGGTCTTGACAAATTCCTAACAAGGAATCTCCTTAAATCTATTGAGGGATACAAGTCTAGTGTGTCACTGATTTCTATTTTTGTAAATTCTGGCAACTGAAGCCTCAGCACAAAAAAAGTAGCATTATACCCAAATCTATGTGGATTTTCCTTGAGTGGGGAAAAATTTACGGTCAGTCTGAATACTGGCATATGATATTTGATGCACATTTTCAAGCAAAATCCGTACTATAGGGTTTATGAGAAGCGGAAGACATTTTAGACCAACACCTCATCGTAGGCAAGCTAAATTAGAATCCACTGTACCGTCTTCACCTCAGTATGTATTGTTATAAATCTAAGTCTGACACCATGATGATTCATTAGTCAATGGAAGATTTCCATTATTTGAAGGTTTTTTTTTTTTTTTTTATATACCAGTTCTAGGAAGGGTTTTGGCTTTCAATTGTATGAATAACTCGCCAGTGTGGAAAAGACTGGAGAAAAGTTCTTCAGTGTTCCTTTTATTTGGAGCAAGAAGGAAATCTCTCTATGGATAGTCTTTCTTTTTTCTAAATATGACTTTTGAGAGGATGGGGCGCACTGAGAGGGAGACTAGTGCTCTAGATGTTTGGATGCAGGATTTGGAGCCAGCAATTCCTACTGTAATATCATCTCTGATTCTGTGGCCTTGATCCAAGCACTTACCTGTCTCCCTCCGCCCATCTGTAACACGTGGCTATTCACATTTACCTACTTCGCATGGGAGTTGTGCGGATAAGATAGTTAATGATGACAAAGTGTTTTAGAGACAAGACATTATAAATAAAGCTGTATGGAACTGGAATTTTCATTTTGTTGGACATTCTGTGATTTCAAAGTTTATTTTCATTCCTAATCAGAACAAAACCGAAGAATTCTGAGATTGCCCACAAAGTGGAAAAAAAAAAGGGGGGGGGGGGAAATATCACCTCAGAGCCATTGAAATATTTTGTTTTATGTTTTAATTATAAAATAAAATTATAAACCAAAAAGCTGAAGCCTGCTGCTCTGATAAGGACAGAACAGAACATTTTGACCTTATTGAAACACTTCCCTTCATTTTTTTCCCCCAAAGCAAAAAGTTTCAAACCAGCTCTAGTTCTAAATATTCCTATGATGGTGGATCAATCAGTAGCTTTGGGATTGTGTGTGTTATTTTTATGCTGGGGCGAAAGTGTTAAAAATATTTTATCTAAAAACAGTTGATTTGGCACCCACCAATATTTATTTACGTGATCTGGCCTTAGAAGTTGTGGCCAAAGCTGGCCCAAATTGCTCTACAATATTATTCACAGTCAATCCTGACGTCAGTAAAAAAATAGTGTCACTTATGGAGAATACAGGTGTCAGCTCATGATACCACATGCTGTTCATAGATTTATATATTTCAAAGCCAGAAGATACCATTATATCATCTGGTCAGACCTATATAACACAGGGCATAGAATTTCACCCAGTTACATCTGTACTGAGACCAATAACTCAAGAATTGTTCTATTACAATTTTTGTGGTATGGGGACATCAGGATCTCAGAGCATAAAACTGCACAGATTCCAGTGTACCAAAAAAAATCCCAGTTTATTAATACCCAGAAAACCAAACAACATAAGAACAAAATAAAAGTGCACTATCACACTTCTCTACCAACACATGATTTTGCTAGCATGCATGCACTAATTGTAGAAACCCAAACTCCTGCATACAAATGGGCATGGACACCAAATACTTTCAATGTTCAAATGCAAACATGATCATCTCCAGCCTTCCTCCACAAGAAGATTCAAGAGCTAAATGACTCCACGTGTCATAGTTAACTGAAGAGAGCCAACAGGTCTGTTGAGCAGTAGCTACAAAGCATTTCACACATATCAGATTCAGATGGGGCACCTCATATAAATCAATCCTTCATGTACATCACATGAGTTCTGGCACTTTTAAGAAAAAATTGGCTTGTCAAACTAGTTCTTTACTGACATCCATCTTTCTTTACAAAGAATGATGAGATGCAGACAAAATTACTCTACTTTCACCTGCTGTGATGCAGCCAAATAAGGATTATGTTCTCTCTTGCTAAAGTCAACACAGGGAAATACTGAAGGAGTAAAATGGGATTTTATAGTCTTTACTTCATTTTATTACCATGATTGAAGTGTCATTCCCTATGGCAGGGGCATGCTCTGTTCCTGCCTCTTTCCAGAGGAACAAACTATTCAGAGACCGTCAGGTAAAGCACCCAGTGATTTATTTACAAGTTTGTTCCCACCACCCATACAGATTGTGCAGCAGCTTGAACAGAATCCTGGGGCTCTACGGCTTTTGAGCCCAATAGGGGAGAGAGACCTCCTATGTCCTTCACTCTACCAGTGACAGCTTTCTCTTTCCCCTTTGCAGCTCCTTCCTTTGTCTGTGTGCCTCCTAAGTTAATGAGGTAATTAGTTTGTAACTCTCTCCAGCCTGTTTCAATCAATTTGTCCTCCTTCCCGTATTCAGGGGTGCAAGGGGCAGCTAATGGAAGTTGCAGTGATCAGAGTGCTGGATCAGCTGCTGTTGTCCAGAACTCTGTCACACTTCCCTTCTGGCAATATTATATTATGATTTTTTATTCAAGTATTTACCATAAGGCTAAAAAGGGCAACTCTTCCGATGTAAAAGTTTCCTCAAAGCAGTTGGAGCAGCCTAGTGAATCTGGCCTTTAGATTCCAGTGAAGATTCCTTGTATTACTTCTGTTTCACACCAGTGCATGTCAGACCCTGCAGAAGTCATTAAGTCTGAAGGAAGTGGAGCTGATGTAACACCCACCATGCAGAAGAGCTGTAATAAGGCATGAGTTACATGCCTACAACTTAGGCTCTCTCTCTAGACTCAGACTTCCTGAATTTGGCCCCTCAAAGAGATGGGCTGTCTTTAGCTCTCCTCTGAAGCAGTTCATAGTGAAATGGACAACGCATATTTGGCCAGATCCTCAGTTAGTGTAAGTTGTCATAGCTCCATTGATCATAATGGAGCTGTGACAATTCACACCAGCTGAGGATTTGCCCTAATCAATCTACATTGATTTACACCAACTAAGGATCTGGCCCCATGAGGGGAAGTAATGGTGAACAGCATTAGCATAACAACATCAAGAAAGATGTTTTCTTTGCTTAAATGGGATAGCTAGAATGACCAGGAATAACACTATTGTACTTTTCTGATTAATTATCCCATGTTTGTCAATAGTTTCTTACAGTATGAACCAGTTGTTCCCCTTTGAATGACAACGTTATCCTAAGACTCTGAAAAACCAAGTTCCAAGTATAACAATAATAATCGCTTCATAAAATCATTGCAGTAACTATGTACCTATCTCTATTCACTTTAAGGCTTTTCATTTCAGTGTAATAGCCTCTAGCATAAACATTCACACCTGGGCATGTTCTGTATGTCATCCTGACAGAATCAGACTAAGGTTATCAAGGGCCTGTCCAGTTGGGTCAATGATGATTTGCTACTGTTCTAGGAATGTAAAGAAAGTTGACTCTAGTAGTTTGTTTTGTTTTTTAACTTTACTGTAGATGCCAGCTGTTGATCACCTGATCAATCCTTCTATTGCTTTACCAGTACCATGATTATTTACAACAGCAAAATGTCAGTCTTTCACATAAATCTTCCCTTTGGCACAATGTATGACAAATGAATATTTAAGGACAGGGCTTACAAGGGTTTGGGGGTGATTTCACTTGTGTTATTTCAGTCTGTGGCTGTATATAAAACAAAATCTATCTTCAGGGAATTAAATCTCACATAACATTACATTTGCTTCACTGCACTTAATAGTTTGTCTAGCTATCCCCAGTCAAAGTGAAAAACAAATATTTTACATGGATCTAATGAGACGAACAATACTTCGTTCCCACGGCTTTTTTTATTTAATTATACAAGAAGTAACATTTTTTTTTTTGTTATTATCCAGATATTTCATTGGACATTATTTTAAGGAATGTCCTGATTTCAGGACAGAGATTGGTCACACTTTACATTAAGGTTATGTTTTAGAAGCATGTTAGGGGCATGAGTAGTTTTGTAAAGGGACCCTTCAACAAAAATAAGTCTACTTACAGGACTACAGACTGACAACTCGCGGTTTTATTTAACTGCATCACAACAGAAGGAGAGTGGGGGAAGTCCCACTAAATAAGGGAAGGCAGGAGCATGATTCCAACACATAATATGTTGAGTAATCCTGTTAATGTCATGATGACCACTTTACTACAAGTATGGTGTGTCACAGCTGGTTATAAGCACATCACCAGATGGTGTTATAGCTGGTTATAAGTAAGACTAAGATTTTGTTATGGTTATTTTTAGTAAAAGTCATGGACAGGTCACAGGTAATAAATGAAAATTCATGGAAGCCGTATCCTGTCTGTGACTTTTGCTGATGCAGGTTCAGGGTTTCCCCCGCCACCCTGGTGGCTGAGAGCTGTGGGGTTCCCTCTTCACCCACGGTGGCTGGGAGCTGCAAGGTTACCATATTTCCCAAAGAGAAAATGGGACACCCCAGCCGCTCACGGAGGCTGTCGTCTGTCGCTGGAACCCTGCCAGGGCCCCACTGGCTGTCAGCTCCAGAGTCCTACAGCCCCTGGAGCAGAAGTAGAGAATATCAGCGTCTCTGGAAGTCACAGATTCTGTGATTTCCATGACCTCCGTGACATAAACGTAGCCTTAGTTATAAGCAACCTGTTGGACTCATCTATACTAATTGATTAACCATTTATTAAGATATTGGTTATCTAACCGCCCTTTATAAACTATTTGCACATGTGACTAATATAAAAGGTGATCAGTCTAGTCTAAATGACTAAAAGTAAAACTGTTAAAGCTACAACCTATCCCCCTAGTTTGTCATTGGTGGGATTAGCCCAGGGGAATGTCTGTGCTCCCCAGCTGTCTTGTGGCTAGCCCTGAAGAAAGGGAGCAAGGAGGGAGGGAAGGTCCCATGATCCCTCTCTTCTGCCCCTTCTCCTAGACCCTAAGTCATCAAAACAAGCTGGAGAAGGGTAGTTTCGGATAAATGTTTGGTACGCCATGTCTTCCAAACTGTGGTGCATGGACCCACCATAGTCTGTAGAGAGCTCGCTAGCCACATCATGCTGGCTGTCCTCCTCCTTTCTGGCTGCTACATCAAATTAAAAACAGCTGGATAAAAACAGTGAATACGCTCCTGATCTTACTTTCTCCTATAAAAATTGCCACTAATTGCCAAAGAGATGTTATTTGATCACCAGTGGGAGGAGACAGGGCCAGCAAGCAGGGCTGTTGCCCTGAGCAGTAACTTCTAGGGGCACTACGTCATTTGCCCGTTTTTGTTTTTGGGCATACACACTTGGCTGGTCCACTCAGGGCAGGGGACCAAGTGGTTTTCCACCCTGGGTGGCAACACATCTAGGCCCAGCCCTGGGTTAGGAGGTGATGTGTGCAAGACAATATCTACATTATGTTGCATAGCTATGAATAAGCAGCAGCAATTGCTGTAGATAGCTACTCAAGGGAGACATGCTCACACACTAAGCCAGCATATTTACAAGTATTCATTCCTTCTTTTGGGGGGAGGCAAACATTAAAAGAAAAAAAATAAAGCCCTGGAAATGAGCCTGGTATACTAACCTCATCGACATTCTCAAATGCATTGATGACGTCGTATGGCAAGCATGAAAGCAGATCAATCACAAACCAGGTCTTCAGGTAGTTCATGCGGATTAGCTTCGGGTCTGAGATCACCTCTCCGGCCGGCCCAACGAAAGTGGTGTGGAAATTAAGCACAATGTCTACTAAAAAAATGACATCTACAATACTATCTACCACCAGCCAGGCCACGTTGTTCTGTTTGGTTTTAAAGGAGACGTTGTAAGGGACCAAAATAGCAGTGTAGAAGGTTAAAATCAGGATGATCCAGTCCCAGGTGGTCTTGAAAACACAATAATGTAAAATGATATGTGGTGGAGTCTTTGGTGCCTCTTGTTTGTACTGTGGAAGGATTTCAGAGCCCAGCTGCAGTACCTGGAACAACAGATAGTTCAGAAAAAAGGAAACATTTTTCACTTTTTTGATTATTGAGCTCAGCAAAACGTTTCATAGAAATAGTGCCCATTACAAGAAGCTGAGACTCCTTTTAACACTGAAGAGTTGCAAGTACAACAGAAGCCTTTTAAATTAACCGGTTGCCTCTACATCCTTTCACTATTCGTTTTTATGGTAGCTTCCTATTTGCATTATGGTAGCAATTTGATGCCAACCCCAGATCAGGGTATGTCACAGGGCATGGCTGTCCTATAGCACCCCCTGCTGGCCAAGCATGGCTCCTGCCAGCACTCTGCCTCATTTTCCCATCACCAGGGTTTTGTCTCTCTCCCAGAGAATAGACATGGTTCAGTCTTCCAGCTAGGTCACTTTCAAAATTCAGTCCACACAACCCCAAACAATCCAAAAATACTTTTGCCCCACTTTGGTTCCTCTTCTGAGCACTTTCTGGGCTCCCTTTAAGTCTTCTGCTCTGGGATGGAGCATAGAATCATAGAACCATAGAATATCAGGGTTGGAAGGGACCTCAGGAGGTCATCTAGTCCAACCCCCTGCTCAAAGTAGGACTAGTTCCCAACTAAATCAGCATGCTTCCCTGGA
Organism: Trachemys scripta elegans; assembly: GCF_013100865.1. Taxonomy (NCBI): domain Eukaryota; kingdom Metazoa; phylum Chordata; order Testudines; family Emydidae; genus Trachemys; species Trachemys scripta. Next base: position 41,393,377 of record NC_048300.1, read on the forward strand.
GTTCCTTCACAGTCTCAGCTCCTCTTGGAGCTACCTTTCTATCTTCCCTACTCCGACATAGGATGCTGGCTACTTCCCTGGAGTCGTTCCAGACCCTCCCACAAGAGCCCAACTTGCTCCCTGTGGTTCTTTCTGCAAACAGAGTTTTCTCAGCTCTCCCATGAGACCCAGATGTTTCAGGGTGTCACCTGACCCCAGTTAGTCCAGCCCTCTTAGGCTGGGAAGCAGCTACCTATGGCACAGGCAGGACTAATGGAACAGGGCTGGCTAGTCTAGGCTTCTTGGCCCTTAAGGGCATATTTGCCCTGCTAGTGGGAGTGAGCTTCCCGCCCAGGCAGATGGACTCGCACTAGTGGGGCTCGAGCAACCTGACTAAAAACAGCAGTGTGGGCATTGCGGGTGCGGTGGAGACACAAGCTGGCCACACAAGCTTAGACCCAGGGGATCGGGTCAGCTTGAGAGCCTGAGCTCCAGCCCAAGCCACAACGTCCACGATGCTATTTTTAGCCCCACTAGCATGAATGTGTCTCCCCTGACTGGGGGGTTCACTCTCAGCTGCAGTATAGACTTACCCTACGGGGCAGGCCTTCCTGTTACAGGGCCCCATGACATGAGGCACTGAAAATAAACATAGCAAGAGACGGATTCTGCCCTGAAGAGTTTACAATCTAAATAGACAAGACAGACAAACAGGGGCAGCTCTAGGCACCAACAAAGCAAGCACGAGCTTGGGGCAGCCCATTTGCAGGGGTGGCAGGGATCCAGCATGGCAATTGAGAACCAGCAGAGGGTCCTGGGAGCTGTAGTTCGTTGGTTAGCTCCCTGCCTATAGAGCCAGCCCTGGAGCAGGGAAAGAACTACATTTCCCAGCATTCCCTTGGCCATTACCAACAGGAAAGAGGGGGAGGGAGGGAGGAAACTGAGACCTCATGCTGCAGCCTGCTGTGAATGGAGAGCTGCACTGTGAGTAGGGATTCCATATTTTAACATTAAAAAAATAGGACACTCCACGGGGAGGGAGGGTAGCCCCACCCTCCCCCATCCACTCCCTCTGACTGCCCCCCACAGAAACCCCAACCCATTCAACCCCCCTGCTCCCTGTCCCCTGATCACCCCCTCCCGGGACCCCTGCCCCAACTGCCCCCCAGGACCCCACCCCCTATCTAAGCCCCACTGGTCCTTGTACCCAACTTCCCCCTTCCTGAGACCCCCCCCAACTTCCCCTCTAG